>NC_057803.1:556862726-556922560 GCF_018294505.1 Triticum aestivum | reverse complement strand
TGGGCTCCCCCGGCTTATAAGGCCGGCCGGGCCAGGTGTCCGGGTCGGACACGGCCCGATAGGTCGGTTCACGTTTTTTTTAAATAGTTACGCTCAGAAAAAAACAAAAGGAAAACTAAACGGCTCCAAAAATCCCGAAATAAATTTTCCCCGGCTTCTAAAATCAAGCCGCACAGGATGAACATTTATTTGGGGCCTAAATGCAATTTTGAAAAACGCGCATTTTTCCTAAATTCAAATAAAATAGCAAATAAATCCAAATAAAATCTTATTTGTTTTTTTATCAAATCCTCAATATTTCTTTATTTTGGGAAAGTCATTTTATTACCTCTCTCATATTTTTGTAATAGAAATAATTGAAGATAAAATAAATAAAATCAAATGATCCTTTTTTTCAAAATTTGAGAAAACTCAAATATGAAAATAACGAAATCCCTAACTCTCTCCGAGGGTCCTTGAGTTGCGTAGAATTTCTAGGATCAACCAAAATGCAATAAAATATGATATGCAATGATGATCTAGTGTATAACATTCCAAATTGAAAATTTGGGATGTTACAAACCTACCCCCCTTAAGATGAATCTTGCCCTCGAGATTCGGGTTGGCCAGAAAATAGGTGAGGGTGGTCCTTCAACAGATCTTCCTCTTGTTCCCAGGTGGCTTCGTCCTCTGTGTGGTGGCTCCACTGAACTTTGCAAAACTTAATAACCTTGCTGCGGGTGACTCGACTGGCATACTCAAGGATCTTGACTTGTTTCTCCTCATAGGTCAAATCACTGTCCAACTGAATCGCTTCCAGCGGCACTGTGTCTCTCAGCGGTATATCAGCCATCTCTGCGTGGCACTTCTTCAACTGGGAAATGTGGAACATGTCATGAACTCCTGACAATCCTTCAGACAATTCCAACTTGTAGGCTACTTCTCCCATACGCTCCAAAACCTTGTATGGTCCTACAAAACGTGGCGCTAACTTTCCCTTAACTCCAAAACGCTTAACTCCTCGAAGTGGAGATACTCGAAGATAAACTCGGTCTCCGACTTCGTAAACTGTCTCCTTGCGTTTAGAATCTACATAGCTCTTCTGCCTGGACTGGGCTACCTTGAGCCTATCGCGAATCAATTTTACTTTCTGTTCAGACTCCTTAATTAGATCCGGTCCAAACAGCTGGCGGTCTCCAACTTCATCCCACGACAATGGGGTCCTGCACCTCCTTCTATACAAGGCTTCGAAAGGGGCCATCATCAAACTGAATTGATAACTTTGTTATAAGAGAACTCTGCATATGGAAAATTCTCGTCCCAACTAGATCCATAATCTAGTGCACAAGCTCTTAGCATATCCTCCAAAATCTGATTGACTCTCTCGGTTTGTCCATCTGTCTGCGGATGGAAAGCTGTACTAAGCTCCAGCCTAGTACCCAAAGTTTCATGCAACTGATTACAGAACTTTGAGGTAAATTGGGTTCCTCTATCTGATACAATGCTCCTTGGGACTCCATGCAGACATACGATCCTGGTCATGTATATCTTTGCTAACTTTGCACTGGTATAGGTAGTCTTCACTGGAATGAAATGAGCTACCTTTGTCAAACGATCGACTACAACCCATATCGAGTCATAGCCTGAACGTGTTCCGGGCAATCCTGTAATAAAATCCATGCCTAACTTATCCCACTTCCATTCGGGTATTGGCAATGGCTGTAGCAATCCTGCTGGCTTCTGATGCTCTGCCTTTACTCTCTAACATACATCACAAACTACTACATATTCCGCAATATCCTTCTTCATTCCGGTCCACCAGAAAATATCCTTCAAATCCAAATACATCTTGGTATTTCCTGGGTGAATCGAATATGGTGAATCATGGGCCTCTTGCAGAATTAACTTCCTGATCTCCGAGTCATTAGGCACATAAACACGGTCTTCAAACCATAAGGTGTCGTGCTCATCCTCACGAAATCCCTTAGCTTTTCCTTTGCTCATTTTCTCCTTGATAGAAGCAATCTCCTTGTCAGTCTTCTGGGCTTCTCTGATCTTATCCATCAAAGTAGACTGAATCTCCAATGCTGCTACATAGCCTCTCGGGAATATTTCCAAACATAGCTCACGAAGATTCTCGGCTAACTCTCTTGGTAAATCTCTCGTCATTAAGGTGTTGACATGGCTCTTACGACTCAGCGCATCGGCTACTACATTAGCCTTTCCGGGGTGATAATGCAATCTCATATCATAATCCATGATGAGCTCCAACCATCTCCTTTGTCTGAGATTTAACTCCTTCTGCGTGAAAATATACTTCAAACTCTGGTGATCTGTGTACACCTCACAATGATTTCCAATGAGAAAGTGTCTCCAGGTTTTCAATGCATGCACTACGGCTGCTAACTCCAAATCATGCGTAGCATAATTCAACTCATGAGGCTTAAGCTGTCGTGAGGCATAGGAAACAACTCTTCCTTCATGCATAAGTACTGCTCCAAGTCCTCGACATGAAGCGTCGCAATACACGTCATAATCCTTGGTCTAATCTGGCAAAATCAACACTGGTGATGTAACCAAACATTTCTTCAACTCCTAGAAACTGGCCTCACATTCCTTAGTCCATATGAACTTGGTATCCTTCTTCAACAACTCCATCATAGGCTTTGCAATCTTCAAGAAATTTTCAATGAATCTCTGGTAGTATCCTGCGAGTCCAAGAAAACTCCGGATCTCTCCAACTGTTGTTGGCGCTTCCCAATTTGTCACGGTGTCAACCTTGGTGGGATCTACTGCTATACCTTCTCCGGATATAACGTGTCCAAGGAATCCAACTTCCTTCAACCAAAACTCACATTTGCTAAACTTGGCATATAACTGATGTTCTCTGAGCTTACCAAGTACCAAACACAAATGCTCCTTATGCTCTTCTTCATTCTTCGAGTATACCAGGATATCATCAATGAACACCACGACGAACTTATCCAAAAATTCCATAAACACTTTGTTCATCATGTTCATAAAGTATGCAGGTGCATTAGTCAGACCAAATGACATAATGGTACACTCATACAGCCCATACCTGGTGGTAAAAGCCGTCTTAGGTATATTCTGTTCTCGAATCTTCAACTGATGGTATCCTGATTGCAGGTCGATCTTGGAAAATACCTTAGCTCCTTGCAATCGATCAAACAGATCATTGATCATCGGTAGTGGGTACTTGTTCTTGATGGTTACTTCATTCAATCCTCGATAATCAACAACCATCCTTAATGATCCATCCTTCTTCTCCACTAGAAGTACTGGCGATCCCCAAGGTGAAGAACTTGGGCGAACATAACCTTTATCCAGTAACTCCTTAATCTGCTTCTTAATCTCCACCAAATCCTTTGCGGGCATCCTATATGGTCTCTTAGATATTGGCCCCGTGCCTGGCAAAAGCTCAATCAAAAACTCAATATCTCTATCCGGTGGCATGCCTAGCAACTCTTCTGGAAATACATCAGGGAAATCCTTCACTACTGGTACTTCCTCCTGCACAACTCCTGTTAAGCAATTTACTTGAGTCCTCTTTGGCACATGTCGGGATACATACTTGATCCTTCTTCCTTCTGGGGTGGTAAGCAAAATTGACTTACTGGCGCAATCGATGTTTCCTCCATACATCGACAGCCAATCCGTACCCAGGATTACATCCAAACCTTGTGATTCCAAAATGATCAAATCCGAGGGAAACACATGCCTACCTATACTCAATGGCACTTGAAAACATCCCTTACTAGCCATATACTCCGCTCCTAGTGAGCTTACTAACATAGGTGTTCTAAGAACTTTGGTGGGCAGATTATACTTATCCACAAATCCCCTTGATATGTATGAATGCGATGCACCAGTATCGAAAAGAATGAGTGTAGTAAATGACTTAACCAAAAGCTTACCGATTACTGCATCCGGCTGCTCTTCAACTTCCTCCATGTTAACGTGGTTCACCTGTCCCCTATTGAAAGGGTTCGGCTTCTTCCCAGAGCCTCCATTGCCATTTCCATTCTGGGATTCAGGACATTCATTTGCATAATGCCCGGTCTTCTGGCACTTGAAACAAGTGACTTGGCTTAGGTCTCTCTTGGCTGGGGTTGATGGGTTGGTGCGGTTCTGGCCGTTGCTTCCTCCATTCCCATTACCATTCTTGGTGCCATTGTGATTGTGCGAGCTACCTCCTCCATGGGTATGCTGAAAATATCCTCCCGGTCTAGGGGTAAAATGTGGCTTCTGCTGAGCTCCTGAATTGTACTTCCCTTGTCCATACTTCCTCTTGCGGTTCTCAATCTGATGCTGCTTCCATTCAATCATGAGAGCATGATCTACCAACTCCTGGTAGTTGTTGAAGGTTGCTACCATCAACTGCATGCTCAACTCATCATTCAGTCCTTCCAGAAACTTCTCCTGCTTAGCTGCATCCGTAGCAACGTCATCTGGAGCATAACGTGCTAGCTTACTAAAGTCCTCCACATACTGGCTAACTGTCCGTCCTCCTTGGCGCAAGTTGCGAAACTCTCGCTTCTTCATGGCCATAGCTCCTGCTGGAACATGGGCAGTACGAAAAGCCTGCTGAAGCTGGTCCCATGTGACAGTGTCGACAGGGAAAGTGGCGGTGAAATTCTCCCACCATGATGCCGCCGGTCCTTCAAGCTGATGTGCGGCAAACTTCACCTTTTCTGCATCTGTGCATCCTGCCGTGGTCAACTCCCTTGCTGTCTTGCGGAGCCAATCGTCTGCTACTCGGCTCGGTGCTACTGGAAAACACCGGCGGATTCAGCCTAAGAAAACGGGCTAAGTGATCAACAGGTGGTGGTGGTGGTGGGTTGTTGTTGTTGTTCCCCTGATTCTTATTCTAGACTAGCAACTGCATCAATGTGTTCTGCTGCTGGATCAACTGGGTGAGCTCCGATGGGAAGGTAAATCCGGGGTCACGTCTCGGAGGCATCTACGGGTTTAGAAAAGATGAGATTTAAGAATAGAGAGGGGTCTAGAGAGAAAACACTACTCATATGCACATGAGGCAAAAGAAAAAAATTCACTTCATTCAATCAAACAAGGGCATACAATCGATCTAACTATCGCAAGAGTGCTCAGACTACTATATTTACATGGTGGACTACTACTACTGTTGGGGTGGTCTACTAGAAATATTCTTCGGTTGCAGACTCCATGATATCTGTTCCAGCTTCATCAACATAGTCATCATCGCTATCATCTGGATCTGAGTCGGTGTCGTCGATGATGATGTAGTCTTCCGGGCGAATCTCCTTGGATTCTTCGTCTTCTTCTACTGGTGTAGGGCCTCCCATAAATATTCCGATCTTCATTGTTAGGTCGGCATTCTTATCCACTAGTACTTCGATTTCCTCTTCATAATCTTCACGTGTAGCCTTGAGTTCTTCCTCCAGTTCCTTGATTCTAGTCCTTGCCTTCTTCAGATCTATCATGTCGGCGCACATCTGGTTCTCCTGACGTCGAATGTGCTGGCTTAACTCATGGATAAAAGCTGCAATTGATCTATCCTTCCTGGTGCTGATCATCTCCCAGTGCTCATCTCGGCGCCCACAAATCTGGTAGATAGTATCCTTGAGATCATTGCAGTAAACTTCTCCAATGCGTCCCATGGCGATGTGAGCTGCCATGCTCTTTCCTAGATTCCAAGTTGGTGCATCAAAGGAAAACTCTATGGGCTGAGTGACTGGCATGAACGTCCTTCCTGGAACTTGAACTTGAATCATCCAGCGCTCTTCTTCAGGTAAAGTGGCGTTGTAAGTCCCGGTGAAGCTTGGTACTCCTATGTTCAGATATCTAGTGACTTCCTTCAAGTGACGTCTAAAGGGTGTATCTTCATCCGGTTGCGTGAACTTATTCCTTGCATCCGCCATCCTAAAAGAGTAGAAAAGATGAGAAATCAGAATGAGAAGAGTGAGTAGTGATCTAGGGCTTTAGCTTAGTGGTCTTGTCCTACAGTCAGCGTGTGCTCTGATACCATCTTGTAGCGACCAGACCTCAAATGGTCCAATCTCTGTGCTCAGGTGTCATCCCTGGATCAGTAATGCTGACACCACACAGTACTCGAAGGATTTATAACAAAGTAGCAATCACACACTTATTACATCGAGTGTCTCAAAAGAGAACTTATTACAATAAATATGGCTTAAGGCCATCTAATGACAATAACAGCGGAAGGCTTGGAAGATAAGTGAGTCCATCAACTCCAACGACATCACTGAGTATAGAACCACGACCTAAAAGCACCTTACTCGTTGTCTGAAAAGTCTGCAACATGAACGTTGCAGCCCGAAACGGGTCAGCACATGGAATATGCTGGCAATGTAACACATAGAGAGCAATAAAAGATATAGGCTATACTATATGCATATTTGGCTGGTGGAAAGCTCTATGGTTACAGTTTTGCGTAAAGCCAATTTTTCCCTACTGCAAAGGAATAAATTTTATTTAACTATCATGGTAGTTGTTAAACATTGAGAGTGTAGACACCCTCTCAATCCCAATTAAGCATCATCATTAAAACCCAACAAAATTAATTAGAGTAACATGATGAGATTCACATGATAATCCAAGTACTAGATACTCAAGATGTCCATAACCGGGGACACGGCTAACCATGATTAGTTTATACACTCTACAGAGGTTTACGCACTTTTTCCCACAAGACTCGATCTCCTCCGTTGGGATTCTCGCACTACATGATGTTTGAGAAACGGATGACCGAGACATAGTCTTTCAGAAGCGCTAGCACCTTACGATCGGGTAGACCGTGACACCTATTTTCCCCTACATCTGCTAGTCTACCACTATAAGAGTTTGCACAACTTAGTCAACTATGCTAGAGCCCATAGTAGCTTGTGGCTGCACACGGAAGTTTCTAGCATGAATAATCTCATGATCCCTTTGAGCCTGGGTGGCGATCCATAAAGAAAAACAGGCAATCGCTGGAATACCCAAATGCAATAAAATATGATATACAATGATGATCTAGTGTATAACATTCCAAATTGAAAATTTGGGATGTTACAAATTTATATCTCATCACGTCTTAACCATATCACATCACAAAATGCCCTGCAAAAACAAGTTAGACGTCCTCTACTTTGTTGTTTAAAGTTTTACGTGGCTGCTACGGGCTGAACAAGAACCGTTCTTACCTACGCATCAAAAAACCACAATGCGGTATAGTGATTGCTTTTTGATCTTCAGAAAGAACTATGTTCATTGAATCCGATTCAACTAAAGCTGGAGAAACAGACACCCACTAGCCACCTGTGTGCGAAGCACATCGGTAGAACTAGTCTCGCATAAGCGTACGCGTAATGTCGGTCTGGGCCGCTTCATCCAACAATGCCGCTGAATCAAGAATCAACTAGTGACGACAAGCAATATGTATATACCCACGCACACAACTCCTTTGTGTTCTACTCGTGCATATGACATTTACGCATAAACCTGGCTCGGACGCCACTGTTGGGGAACGCGGTAATTTCAAAAAAATTCCTACGCACACGCAAGATCATGGTGATGCATAGCAACAAGAGGGGAGAGTGTGTCCACGTACCCTCATAGACCGAAAGCGGGAGCGTTATGACAACGCGGTTGATGTAGTCGTACGTCTTCACGATCGACCGATCCTCAGTACCGAACGTACGACACCTCCGCGATCTGCACACGTTCGGCTCGGTGACGTCCCGCGAACTCACGATCCGGTAGAGCTTCGAGGGAGAGCTTCGTCAGCACGATGGCGTGATGACGGTGTTGATGAAGCTACCAGCGCAGGGCTTCGCTTAAGCACCGCTACGATATGACCGAGGTGGATTATGATGGAGGGGGCACCGCACACGGCTAAAAGATCAATGATCAACTTGTGTGTTATGGGGTGCCCCCTGACCACGTATATAAAGGAGTGGAGGAGGGGGAGGGCCGACCCTCCTATGGCGCGCCCTGGGGAGTCCTACTCCCACCGAGAGTAGGATTCCCCCCCCCCCTTTCCATGTAGTAGGAGTAGGAGAGAAGGAAAGGGAAAAGAGAAGAGAAGGAAGGAGGGGGCGTCGCCCCTCCCCCTAGTCAAATTCGGACTAGGCCTTGGGGGGCGCGCAACCTCCTCTCTCTCTTTCCCCAAAAGCCCAATAAGGCCCATATACTCCCTGGCGAATTCCCGTAACTCTTCGGTACTCCGAAAAATACCCGAGTCACTCGGAACCTTTTCGATGTCCAAATATAGTCGTCCAATATATCGATATTTACGTCTCGACCATTTCGAGACTCCTCGTCATGTCCCCGAACTCATCCGGGACTCCGAATTACCTTCGGTACATCAAAACACATAAACTCATATTATCGATCGTCACCGAATGTTAAGCGTGCGGACCCTGCGGGTTCGAGAACTATGTAGACATGACGGATACTCGTCTCCGGTCAATAACCAATAGCAGAACCTGGATGCTCATATTGGCTCCTACATATTCTACAAAGATCTTTATCGGTCAAACCGCATAACAACATACGTTGTTCCCTTTGTCATCGGTATGTTACTTGCCCGAGATTCGATCGTCGGTATCTCAATACCTAGTTCAATCTCGTTACCGGCAAGTGTATTTACTCGTTCTGTAATACATCATCCCGCAACTAACTCATTAGTTGCATTGCTTGCAAGGCCTAAAGTGATGTGCATTACCGAGAGGGCCCAGAGGTACCTCTCCGATAATCGGAGTGACAAATCCTAATCTTGATCTATGCCAACTCAACAAGTACCATCGGAGACACCTGTAGAGCACCTTTATAATTACCCAGTTACGTTGTGACGTTTGGTAGCACACAAAGTGTTCCTCCGGCATTCGGGAGTTCCATAATCTCATAGTCATAGGAACATGTATAAGTCATGAAGAAAGCAATAGCAACAAACTAAACGATCATCGTGCTAAGCTAACGGATGGGTCAAGTCAATCATATCATTCTCTAATGATGTGATCCCGTTAATCAAATGACAACTCATGTCTATAGTTAGGAAACATAACCATCATTGATTCAACGAGCTAGCCAAGTAGAGGCATACTAGTGACAATCTGTTTGTCTATGTATTCACACATGTATTAAGTTTCCGGTTAATACAATTTTAGCATGAATAATAAACATTTATCATGATATAAGGAAATATTAATAACAACTTTATTATTGCCTCTAGGGCATATTTCCTTCACAAGCACATCAGGCAGCATAGTACAAATACTAAAATGTTTATGCACACGAATGTTCATGCACTCCGAATACTGAAATGTTACAACATAGCACTCAAATGCTCATGCACTTATTGATTCTGTAAGATTGCTTGTTTTAAACATCAACCAGATTCAACCTGCCATCCTTCTTCAGAATTTGCTTCTTCATTGTCTCAGCGCTTCTTACTTGCTTCTTCAACT
Organism: Triticum aestivum; assembly: GCF_018294505.1. Lineage (NCBI taxonomy): Eukaryota > Viridiplantae > Streptophyta > Magnoliopsida > Poales > Poaceae > Triticum > Triticum aestivum. The sequence continues at coordinate 556,913,108 of NC_057803.1, read as the reverse complement.
CAACTAAGCAGTGGCGGAGCTTGATGAAGATTGTTGAGGGGGCTAATCAAAGTTGAGGTGGTGAAGAAGACAAGTTACACATAAGCTTTGAGAAACCTTGGATATTCAAGCCAATAATTAGGGATACACATAAGAGTTTTCCTAGAGTAGGGGGGTGGCATGGCCCCCTTTGATGCCCATGAAGCTCCGCCACTGCAACTAAGTACAAGCTAGTAACCAAGAAGAGAAGAATTAGCACTCAGTACTTGCCAAAATTCTGAAAATATAACAAAGAGAGACAATTGTTCCTCGTAGGCAAAGATAAAGTGATGGCTATATAAGTTAAGGCACAAGTACAAAACAAAGATAGGATTTTCAGGTTGCACAAGTACAACGGAAGAGTGCATTTAGTTAAGGCATCCAACAAATCTAGTTTGCCAGTACTTTCTCAGTACTTGAGCAGGTTGAAAGGCACACCACTAATTTTATCAATACATTGTCGGACCAGTATTTCAAGTAAAATCAAGATCGATAATGTGGTACACAAGAAGAACTTGCTCATGGTAGTGTGTACATGGAACAAATTACTCTAAGCAAACACATGACAAAAAAATAAATACCTATTTTAGAAAGATGTTATGCGGGCTTAATTATCATATGTAGTACTGATTATGATTCTTGGCAAACATCAGAGACAACCAAGTCAAGAAAATACAAACTGACATTCTTGCTTGGCAAACTATCTGGAGTACTGGACTGTTTTTTTTTTGGCCTAAAAAAACTTGCAGCCTGGCTTGTATACATTTCAGTTTATGATAGGGGTGCGAACCAACTTGTCGTTGGATGGTTAGAGAGGCTGTGGTATCCCCAGTCCATCAGGGTTCAAATCTTGGTGCTCGCATTTATTCCTGAATTTATTTCAAGATTTCCGGCGATGCGCATTTAATGGGAGGAGACGTTCCCGTCGATGACGAGGTGCCTACGATGACTTCATAAATTTCAAGATGATATGCCGGCTCAGTTTTTCGAAGGTGCTCATAGGGATAGGGTGTGCGTATGTGTGTTCATAAGGGTGAGTGTATGCGCATGTATATGAGCGCTTGCGTTGTGTTAAAAAAAAGTTCACAGTAGGGGTGGGATTTTCTGGTAATTGTGTGGAAGTACCGGGGGCAGAGTGGGGGAGCGTGAGAAAAGAAATAAGCCACGGAAACACCACACCTCCGGCGCGTGCTCCTCCGCCCCTCCTTGCCCACCTCGACCCCGACCCCGACCCCGATTCGCTCCTCCGCCGCTCCTCCCTCGTCGTCCACCTCGACGCCGAGCTCGCTCCTCCGCCGGAACCACTGCCGAGAGCAGCTAAGGTAATTCCCCGCGATCCCGGTCAAAATCCATCTCCTCCTCGCCACGACGCGCGGCCGTTCCCCGTAGCAGCGACTTTTCCTCTCCACCGCCACCACCACCCCGTCCCGTGCCCCTCCTCTTCTCCGCCTGACCTACCGACCCTACCAATCCGACCCGACCCGATCCCGCCGCGCCTCAGAGCTGCCGCCGTGCCCTAGCTCCGCGTCATCGCCGACGCCCGCCCCCACCCCTCAGCCGCCCACCAACCCATCCCGCCTCGCCGGGACCGCCGTTCCCATTCTAGACCTCATAGCGCGTCCGCTGTCTCCGCCCCGTCCGCGGTCTCGGACATTGATTTTTCGAGGTATGGGATTTTTTTGGGGTCATCCAGCGATGACTAGTTAAAACAAAAATAAGTTCTACGAGTTTTGGGCACCCCATCGAGATCCGCCCTGTCGCGCCCGCACAATACTTCGATGATGATCTTTTTTTCTTAGTTTTAATTATGGGTACAAAATCATGGGGTTTGGCTCCGAAATGGTGACCGGCCATCTGCCACAGCACACTGAAGCCATCGTAATACAGTCATTCCATCTTTTTTTCAGAGGGAATAAACATTTCGTGTAGCCCCGGCCGATTGTTCACCACCGTAAATCGAATCCTCAGATTCAGCCTTTCACACCTCACGGCCTTGTAGCGATGGTCTCCGGTGCCACTACACAGTGGCACACTCCCGTCATGGCCGCGTTGCGCCAGGCTGAAGCATGCCCATCAGTGAACTAACTCGACTAAGGCCGTCTTTGTTGAACACACCATCATGGCTGGTGATGGCATGTTTGGCCTTTGTAGGGCACCCTTGTAGAAAGCAAGGCGGCCAGTACAGCGAAGAGAAATTGTGCAGCAGTGTGTGCCGGTGCGGTGCCGAGGGAGTACTTGCTTGTTCTTGAGCAGTAATGCTAGGAGGATGGAAGGCAAATTAAGTAAACAGTTTCGTGCAGCCCTCTTGCTGGTTGTTACAATAGTAGTATAGTAATTCTACTGTTATGTATAGGGCCACCATTTTGGTGTGACGCACAATTGCCCCCATTTTACAATGTCACATAGCAAATTTTGCTTATTATCGTGTTGAACTATTCCATATCGATTTGTGTACTATTAAGAAGTATGTTTTTGAAAGATTGTTGGTATACACATTCTGTCAAAATTATCAGAAAACTGCACATTTGATTGACTACAAAAGCCATAGATTCTTGCTGATAATTGCCGTCTGGTCATTAGCTTGTCCCACCTCCCATGTGTCAGATGCACTATTAGATGGTCTGAGCATGTCGTGTCCGTTTGTCACAGTGGCACACTCCCACCTCCCAAAATATGGGCATCTTTGTTCGATTTACTCTTGACAGTTTTTTTCTGCAGGGAAACCTAGAATAGGTGGTGTTATCTGGCTTCGAATTGCTGTCTAAACATTTCTTGATCCTCACTCATCAGAAACTTAAAGCATGAGGTTAGTAGTCTTAATTCCTCCTTCGAGATCAATAAGAAACTGTTTGAAAGAAATGATGCATACTGACTTATTTTGGTATGTACGTTTTTCAGAGTGTTAGTTAGTACTCCATTACTTGGCTTGGGTTGTTTCAAATCTTATCTCTGGGCTAGCATAATGATGGAGCATAAGCATTTCTCTTTTTTTTAACCAACTTGTGAACAAGGGTTCAGCATATTTGTTTGGTGTCCTGAGTAATACAATTGATTTTTACATTGCAACATGACATGGTAAATTAAAGTGTGTAGACAGTCTTGAACTTAATCCAGGTTTTATACAAAATAGTATTCTCTGTTTGAGAAACTGGAAGGACTGATAGAGCTAATATGTCAAAGGGCTTATATTCGATATAAGATTCTCTATTTGGCTTTTGCATTTTATGCTACTATGAAGACATAGAAAATAGCATCGATCTGTTGCCTGCTTAAACACAATAAAGCCTAGCTATTGATTTCTACATGGACGTGGTATTGGAAAAAATGGGTATGATTTTGTAGTACCATTTGTATTTTTATATGGTTTTACATGTACGCGATGTTTTTGGCGCAAATGCTGCGCTATGATCCAGAGCTAATGAAATCAACTGAACTGGCTGCATAAGTGTGAGCTAGACCTCAACTTGCTTGATTTTGCTTCCATTATTTTGACTTTTTTCTCTTCAGTTCCCATCGCGTGAAGTGGAATGAGGACAATCTGTATGAGATTGAATCAAACAAGCCAGTGAGGCAGAAGATAACCGAGCCCAAGACACCGTATCACCCTATGATGGATGAAGAAGATGGTATATGTCTTGTTACTTGTATCTCATCATATCTGACCACTATTTGTGCTCATAATGTGCAAGCGCTGGATAATTGCTTTCATTGCTTGCTCTCTAGGGTCACTATCACCAACACGCCCTTTCGACAAGTGTCTAGATGAGACTGTTAGTGCTGAAGCTATATTGACTGCTTTAAATGGTGTGGCCTCTTCAAGTAAAAATGATTCAAAGGATGATGAGTGGGCATCCTCAGATGATGATGCAGATGCCATGGAACAGGATGATGGTTGGTAGCTTCTTTCTCAGTTACCATTTTATGTTTCTAGAGTTGCTAGAGTAAATTAGTAATTACTGATGTTCAATATATTTGACTAGCTGAGTTATGCGACTTGATTTTATGGTATCAGCTTTCTGTAATGAAGTCCATAAGTGATCCAACTATATGATTACTCATATAGCTCTTCTGAATTAGCTAGCTAAGATAAACCTTTTGTAACTCTTTCTAAGTTGCTATGTTATATCATGATTTATATTTGTATTTGATGTCATGCATAAGTGTATACTTAATTATCAACGTAATGTGGGAATAGTAAGCTTACTATATGAGTCCAGGACGTTATTCGAACAGGCAGAGTCCAGGACGTTATTCGAACAGCCAGTGATATGTTTGGTGTTCATGCAGACTCAGAAGCTGACAGATCATCAGTGAGTTTCAAAGAGCATCGCCGCAATCACTACGATGAATTCCGCAAGGTCAAAGAACTGATGCGCACTGGATCCCTGGTTGAAGATGAGGCCCGTGTGAATGAGCGAGCTGCAAACAACGCCGAAGACAAAACTGCAGGAGAGAAGGCAACAGGTGACAAGAGTGAATCGTCAGCATCACCTCAAGTATGAGCCATAAAGTGAATTCTGTGGTCGCTAAGCCTAGGGAAAGTTCAACTAAGCGGGAGCATGCAGTTTGCGCCTGCTCTGTGTGTATTGTTGGATCCTTGTTTTCATGCCAGATCGGATGATTTTCTGTACGCAAAGAACCTGTTCCTCTTTCTTATTTTGAGATGCCGCGGTGCCTAAAATGGTGGAGAATTCTAGTTGAACTAGCTACTTCACGTTCAGTCAGGAGGCTAGAATTTGCCTGGGCCGCTTTTTATAATACTGGAACTGAGTTATATGGACAACCCTTGAGCAATTTTTCTTCTTGAGATCATGCTTTACTGCTTGTGATTGCGGATCCATGATGAACATAAGAGTTATTGCACAATTAAGGTATTTACTTTCATTGTTCAGTTCAGTAGTTCATTGGTTTGCCTGGCCATTGGAAACAGCTTATGAGAATATGAGATTGTAAAGCAGGAAACTGTGGCCTGCTTGAACAGCTCGGTTGCTCGCTAGGATTTAATGCCAAGAGAGTTTGAACGCACACCTTGTGGTGTAACATTTGGCAAATTAAAATAAAGTGATTAGTAGAAAGCTCGGAGCGAAGTTATACGATGTCGACAATTATGCACTTTTTTGGTTAACCAAAGTTCATCTTTTAACAATAAATATAATTATGCAATTTTTCAGTTAACCAAAATTCATCCTTACAAAGATAAAATAATTGGTGGATGGAGGTCGGTGATTACCGCAAATGATTAGTGGATTGGGATGTAACGCCCCGATCTGGATCGAAGGCGACTAGAGTAGGCTTCGGGAGGGGATCGGAGTAGGAGGGTGAGGGAGAAGGGGGTGAGCGAGGGGAAAGTAGGTGAGGGAATTCAGAATATCTTTTCATCAGCATACTTGATACAACCCCTCTCCAGGGCGTAAGTACTTGCGCGACCCAACCAGCCCTTGGCCTCTCATACACTTACAAGTGGAACCCACGCACGCCTACACTTGGCTAGGCCAACTGGCAGTCACGCGGTGGTGGCGTGCACTACCGATGTGACATTCTCCCCATCTTGAGAAGTGACTCCCTCTTCGATGGTGCTGTCGTCCCAGATTTTGGCCAGCAGGTAGCGCTGTCGAAGTACCTCATAATCTTCCCAGGTTGTTGATGGCGGAGTTGTGTCCCAAGCCACCTGAACCTGAATCACCGGAGCGTCACCTCGTTTCATTCTTCTGTCCAATATCTCCGCAGGCATGGAATCCACCGCCGACAAGTCTGCAGTCGCAGGTAGTTCAGAGAACACTGGTGTATAGTTGGGTGTGAAGGGCTTCAGTTGGGAAACATGGAACACGGGATGGATGCGACTGTCGGAAGCCAATTCCAGCTTGTATGCCGAGGGACCGATCTTGGCGATGATGGAGAAGGGCCCGAAGAACTTGAATGCCAACTTGGCGCAAGGGCGGCTGGCCACAGATTTCTACATGTAAGGTTGGAGTTTCAGGAGCACTTGATCACCAACCTGGAAGACGCGCTTGGTGCGATTCCGGTCTGCAAACTTCTTGTACTTAGTCTGCGCCCGAGTCAACTGCATTCTTAAGTTGTCCTTGTGCAATGTCCAGTCCCATTGTTCCCCGATCCGTCAAGGTTGCTTGTGTTGCCGGCCAGGTGGCCATGCTCCCCTCGTTTGCTTCAACACCGTACAACGCCTTGAACGGAGAGCAACCCAAAGAGGAGTGGAAGCGGAGTTGTACCAGAACTTTGCGCAGGGCAGCCAGCGACGCCATTGTCGCGGAGTATCGTGGACAGCACAGCGCGGGTACATATCCACGCACTGATTCACGCGCTCACTTTGTCCGTCAGCCTGTGGATGGTAGCAGTGCAGTAGAGCACACTGGTGAACACCTTGTCGCAATCGGACACGATGGATGAAGGGATGCCGTGCAGCTTGACAATGTTGTCCCAGAACACCTTTGCCACATGTGTCGCCGTGAACGGATGTCGCAATGGCACAAAGTGCGCGAACTTGGTGAAGCGGTCGACCACCACCATGATTGCGTCATACCCCTCAAATTTGGGCAGACCCTCGACGAAGTCCATTGTCAGATCTTGCCATGGAGCCGTGGGAATGGGGAATGGTGCCAACTTTGCCCGCTGGTTTGCGCAGCTCATGCTTTGCTTGCTAGCAAACCTGGCATTGCCGCACGTAGTCGTCGACGTCCTGCTTCATGCCCTTCCACTCGAACAGCTTCTTAATGCGTTGATACGTGGCTGTCGGCCCGGAGTGGCCACCAACGACACTATCATGCATGGTGATGTCTACTACACAACATTCTTCTTGTAGACGTTGTTGGGCCTCCAAGTGCAGATGTTTATAGGACAGTAGCAAATTTCCCTCAAGTGGATGACCTAAGGTTTATCAATCCGTGGGAGGCGTAGGATGAAGATGGTATTTCTCAAACAACCCTGCAACCAAATAACAAAGAGTCTCTTGTGTCCCCAACACACCCAATACAATGGTAAATTGTATAGGTGCACTAGCTCGGCAAAGAGATGGTGATACAAGTGCAATATGGATGATAGATAAAGGTTTTTGTAATCTGAAAATATAAAAACATCAAGGTAGAAAGTGGTAAAAGTGAGCGTAAACGGTATTGCAATGCTAAGAAACAAGGCCTAGGATTCATACTTTCACTAGTGCAAGTTCTTTCAAGAATAATACCATAATTGGATCATATAACTATCCCTCAACATGCAACAAAGAGTCACTCCAAAGTCACTAATAGCGAAGAACAAACGAAGAGATTATTGTAGGGTATGAAACCACCTCAAAGTTATTCTTTCTGATCGATCTATTCAAGAGTTCGTACTAGAATAACACCTTAAGACACAAATCAACCAAAACCCTAATGTCACCTAGATACTCCAATGTCACCTCAAGTATCCGTGGGTATGACTATACGATATGCATCACACAATCTCAAATTCATCTATTCAACCAACACAAAGAACTTCAAAGAGTGCCCCAAAGTTTCTACCGGAGAGTCAACACGAAAACGTGTGCCAACCCCTATGCATAAGTTGACGAGGTCACAGAACTCGCAAGTTGATCACCAAAACATACATCAAGTGAATCACATGATATCCCATTGTCACCACAGATAAGCACATGCAAGACATACATCAAGTGTTATCAAATCCTTAAAGACTCAATCCGATAAGATAACTTCAAAGGGAAAACTCAATTCATCACAAGAGAGTAGAGGGGGAGAAACATCATAAGATCCAACTATAATAGCAACGCTCACGATACATCAAGATCGTTCCGAATCAAGAACACGAGAGAGAGAGAGAGAGAGAGAGAGAGAGAGAGAGATCAAACACATAGCTACTGGTACATACCCTCAGCCCCGAGGGTGAACTACTCCCTCCTCGTCATGGAGAGCACCGGGATGATGAAGATGGCCATCGGAGAGGGATTCCCCCCTACGGCAGGGTGCCAGAACGGGTCTAGATTGGTTTTTGGTGGCTACAGAGGCTTCTGGCGGCGGAACTCCCGATATATTCTGCTCCCTGATGTTTTTAGGGTATATGGACATATATAGGCGAAATAAGTCGGCCAGGGGAGCCACGAGGGGCCCACGAGGATGGGGGGCGTGCCCAGGGGGTAGGGCGCGCCTCCCTGCCTTGTGGCTTCCTCGAAGCTTCCCTTACGTCTACTCCAAGTCTCCTGGATTGCTTCCGTTCCAAAAAATAACTCTCCCAAAGGTTTCATTCCGTTTGGACTCCGTTTGATATTCCTTTTCTTCGAAACACTGAAATAGGCAAGAAAACAACAATTTGGGCCGGGCCTCCGGTTAATAGGTTAGTTCCAAAAAATAATATAAAAGTGTTTAGTAAAGCCCATAAACATCCAAAACAGATAATATAATAGCATGAATACTTCATAAATTATAGATATGTTGGAGACGTATCAGTATCCCCAAGCTTAATTCCTACTCGTCCTCGAGTAGGTAAATGATAAAAGAAATAATTTATGAAGTGTGAATGCTAGCAGGTGCACAAGTTTGATCAATGATAATTTCAATCACCTTTTCTAGCATCATTATATATCATCACAGTAGCTCAACTCATAAAACTTCTCATGATCAAGTAACAAACTATTCACATGTTAAAGTATAGATCATAAAATTTCTTGAGAACTAACAAACCGTGTTATTAGTCATCAAACAATTACAATTCATCTTATTTTCAGGAAGAGTCTATGTCAGAGCTTTGATTCAGCAAACTTCACATACTCAACTATCATTTAGTCTTTCACAATTGCTAACACTCACGCTATATTTATGGGTTCAAAGTTTTAATCAGACACAGAGAAAGATAGGGGCTTATAGATTCGCCTCCCAACCTTTTACCTCAAGGGTAATGTCAACAATAATAGTTCATGATGCCTTACATCCAATTGGGTATATATATATATCAGGATCTTTCCAACACAATGTGCTTGCCAAAGGATAAAATGTAAAAAAGGAAAGGTGAAGATCACCACGACTCTTGCATAAGGTATAAGACAAGAATAAAAGATAGGCCCTTCGCAAAGCAAAGGTTGTCATGCAGTTTTATAGTTGGATGCACAAAATCTTAATGCGAAAGAACGTCACTTTATATTGCCACTTGTGATAGGGACCTTTATTATGCAGTCTGTCGCTTTTATTACTTCCATATCACAAGATCGTATAAAGCTTATTTTCTCCACACTAATAGATCATACATATTTAGAGAGCAATTTTTATTGCATGCACCGATGACAACTTACTTAATCTTACTCAATCCATAGGTAGGTATGGTGGACTCTCATGGCAATACTGGTTTAAGGGATGTTTGGAAGCACAAGTAGTATCTCTACTTGGTGCAAAGAATTTGGCTAGCATGAGGGAGAAAGGCAAGCTCAACATGTTGGATGATCCATGACAATATACTTTATTTTAGATATAAGAAAACATAACCCATTATGTTGTCTTCCTTGTCCAACATCAACCTTTTAAGATGTCATATTTTAATGAGTACTCACAATTACAAAAGATTGTTGGGGAATGTAGTAATTTCAAAAAATTCCTACGCACACACACACACACACAGGATCATGGTGATGCATAGCAACGAGAGGGGAGAGTGTGTCTACGTACCCTCATAGACCGAAAGCGGAAGCGTTAGCACAACGCGGTTGATGTAGTCGTACGTCTTCATGATCTGACCGATCCAAGTACCGAACACACGGCACCTCCGAGTTCAGCACACGTTCAGCTCAATGACGTCCCACGAACTCTGATCCAGCAGAGCTTCACGGGAGAGTTTCATCAGCACGATGGCGTGATGACGGTGATGATGATGCTACCGACGCAGGGCTTCGCCTAAGCACCGCTACGATATAATCGAGGTGGATTATGGTGGAGGGGGCACCACACACGGCTAGAATAGATCAATAGATCAACTTGTGTGTCTAGAGGTGCCCCCTGCCCCTGTATATAAAGGAACAAGGGGGGAGGCCGGCCGGCCCCTATAGGCGCGCCAGGAGGAGGAATCCTCCTCCTAGTAGGCGTAGGACTCCCCTCTTTCCTACTCCTACTAGGAGGGGGAAAGGAAGGGGGAGAGGGAGAAGGAAAGGGGGGCGCCGCCCCCTCTCCTAGTCCAATTCGGACCAGAGGGGGAGGGGCGCGCGGCCTTCCCTAGGCCAGCCCTCTCTCTCTCTCTCTCCACTAAGGCCCATAAGGCCCACTATTTCTTCCGGGGGGTTCCGGTAACCCTCCGGCACTCCGGTTTTCTCCGAAACCATCCGGAACACTTCCGGTGTCCGAATATAGTCGTCCAATATATCGATCTTTACGTCTCGACCATTTCGAGACTCCTTGTCATGTCCGTGATCATATCCGGGACTCCAAACTACCTTCGGTACATCAAAACACAAAAACTCATAATACCAATCGTCACCAAACTTTAAGCGTGCGGACCCTACGGGTTCGAGAACTATGTAGACATGACCGAGACATGTTTCCGGTCAATAACCAACAGCGGAACCTGGATGTTCATATTGGCTCCCACATATTCTACAAAGATCTTTATCGGTCAAACCACGTAACAACATACGTTGTTCCCTTTGTCATCACTATGTTACTTGCCCGAGATTCGACCGACAATATCTCAATACCTAGTTCAATCTCGTTACCGCCAAGTCTCTTTACCCGTTCCATAATACATTGATACGTCTCCAACGTATCTATAATTTTTGATTGCTCCATGCTATATTATCTACTATTTTGAACTATATTGGGCTTTATTTTCCACTTTTATATTATTTTTGGGACTAACCTATTAACCAGAGGCCCAGCCCAGAATTGCTGTTTTTTGCATATTTCAGTGTTTCAGAGAAACAGAATATCAAACGGAGTCCAAACAGAATAAAATCTTTGGGAACGTGATTTTCTCACCGAACGTGATCCAGGAGACTTGGACCCTACTCCAAGGAGTCAAATAGGAGGTCACGAGGGTGGGGGGCGCCCCCTAGGGCGCGCCCCTACCTCATGGGCCCCTCGGTGCTCCACCGACGTACTCCTTCCTCCTATATATACACACGTACCCCCAAACAATTAGAACAGGAGCCAAAAACCTAATTCCACCGCCGCAACTTTATGTATCCACGAGATCCCATCTTGGGGCCTGTTCTGAAGCTCCGCCGGAAGAGGTCCATCATCACGGAGGGCTTCTACATCATCATAGCCCCTCCGATGAAGTGTGAGTAGTTTACCTCAGACCTTCGGGTCCATAGTTAGTAGCTAGATGGCTTCTTCTCTCTCTTTGAATCTCAATACAAAGTTCTCCCCCTCTCTTGTGGAGATCTATTCGATGTAATCTTCTTTTTGCGGTGTGTTTGTTGAGGCCGATGAATTGTGGGTTTATGATGAAGTCTATCTATGAATAATATTTGAATCTTCTCTGAATTCTTTTATGTATGATTGGTTATCTTTGCAAGTCTCTTCTAATTATCCGTTTGGTTTGGCCAACTAGATTGGTAGTTCTTGCCATGGGAGAAGTGCTTAGCTTTGGGTTCGATCTTGCGGTGTCCTTTCCCAGTGACAGAAGGGGCAGCAAGGCACGTATTGCATCGTTGCCATCGAGGATAACAAGATGGGGTTTATTTCATATTGCATGAATTTATCTCTCTACATCATGTCATCTTGCTTAAGGCGTTACTCTGTTTTTAACTTAATACTCTAGATGCATGTTGGATAGCGGTCGATGAGTGGAGTAATAGTAGTAGATGTAGAATCGTTTCGATCTACTTGTCACGGACGTGATGCCTATATACATGATCATGCCTAGATATTCTCATAACTATGCTCAATTTTGTCAATTGCTCAACAGTAATTTGTTCACCCACCGTAGAATACTTATGCTCTTGAGAGAAGCCACTAGTGAAACCTATGGCCCCCGGGTCTATTCTCATCATATCAATCTCCATCACTTTAATCTTGCTTTGCTTTTTTACTTTGCCTTTACCTTTTACTTTGCATGTTTATACCAAAAATACCAAAAATATTATATCTATCAGATCTCACTCTCGTAAGTGACCGTGAAGGGATTGACAACCCCTAATCGCGTTGGTTGCGAGTAGCTATCGTTTTGTGCAGGTACGAGGGACTTGAGCGTGGCCTCCTACTGGATTGATACCTTGGTTCTCAAAAACTGAGGGAAATACTTATGCTACTCTGCTGCATCATCCCTTCCTCTTCGGGGAAAACCAACGCAAGTTCAAGACGTAGCATACATCATCCCGCAACTAACTCATTAGTTACAATGCTTGCAATGCTTATAGTGATGTGCATTACCGAGTGGGCCCAGAGATACCTATCCGACAATCGGAGTGACAAATCCTAATCTTGATTTATGCCAACTCAACAAGTACCATTGGAGACACCTGTAGAGCACCTTTATAATCACCCAGTTACGTTGTGATGTTTGGTAGCACACAAAGTGTTCCTCCGGTAATCGGGAGTTGCATAATCTCATAGTCATAGGAACATGTATAAGTTATGAAGAAAGCAATAGTAACAAACTAAACGATCATTGTGCTAAGCTAACGGATGGGTCAAGTCAATCACATCATTCTCTAATGATGTGATCCCGTTCATCAAATGACAACTCTTGTCCATGGCTAGGAAACTTAACCATCTTTGGTTCAATGAGCTAGTCAAGTAGAGGCATACTAGTGACACTCTGTTTGTCTATGTATTCACACATGTACTATGTTTCCGGTTAATAAAATTCTAGCATGAATAATAAACATTTGTCATGATATAAGGAAATAAGTAATAACTTTATTATTACCTCTAGGGCATATTTCCTTCGGTCTCCCACTTGCACTAGAGTCAATAATCTAGTTCACATCTTTATGTGATTAGTTCACATCTCCATGTGAGTAATACCCAAAGGGGTTACTAGAGTCAATAATCTAGTTCGCATCGCTATGTGATTAATACCCAAAGAGTGATCATGTTTTGCTTGTGAGAGAAGTTTAGTCTACGGGTCTGCAACATTTAGATTCGTATGTATATCACAAATTTCTATGTCTACAATGCTCTGCACGGAGCTACTCTAGCTAATTGCTCCCACTTTCAATATGTATCCAGATCGAGACTTAGAGTCATCTAGATCGATGTAAAAAGCTTGCATCGACATAACTCTTTACGACGAACTCTTTTATCACCTCCATAACCGAGAAATATTTCCTTAGTCCTCTAAGGATAATTTTGACCGATGTCCAGTGATCTACTCCTAGATCACTATTATACTCCCTTGCCAAAAAAATGCTAAGGTATACAATAGGACTGGTAAACAACATAGCATACTTTATAGAACCTATGACTGAGGCATAGGGAATGACTTTTCATTCTCTTTCTATTTTCTACCGTGGTCGGGTTTTGAGTCTTTACTCAACTTCACACCTTGCAACACAGGCAAGAACTCCTTCTTTGACTGTTCCATTTTGAACTACTTCAAAATCTTGTCAAGGTATGTACTCATTGAAAAAAAACTTATCAAGCGTCTTGATCTATCTCTATAGATCTTGATGCTCAATGTGTAAGCAGCTTCATCGAGGTCTTTCTTTGAAAAACTCTTTTCAAACACTCCTTTATGCTTTCCAGAAAAATCTACATTATTTCTGATCAACAATATGTCATTCACATATACTTATCAGAAATGATGTAGTGCTCCCACTCACTTTCTTGTAAATACAGGCTTCACCGCAAGTCTGTATAAAACCATATGCTTTGATCACTTTATCAAAGCATATATTCCAACTCCGAGATGCTTGCACCAGTCCATAGATGGATCGCTGGAGCTTGCTCACTTTGTTAGCACCTTTAGGATCGACAAAACCTTCTGGTTGCATCAGATACAACTCTTCTTTAATAAATCCATTAAGGATTGCAGTTTTGACATCCAATTGCCAGATTTCATAAAATGCGGCAACTGCTAACATGATCGGACATACTTTTAAGCATTGATACGAGTGAAAAAATCTCATCGTAGTCAACACCTTGAACTTGTCAAAAACATTTTTGCGACAATTCGAGCTTTGTAGATTGTAACACTACTATCAGTGGCTGTCTTCCTCTTGAAGATCCATTTATTATTAATGACTCACCGATCATCGGGCAAGTCAATCAAAGTCCGTACTTTGTTCTCATACATGGATCCCATCTCAGATTTCATGGCCTCAAGCCATTTCGTGGAATCTGGGCTCATCATCGCTTCCTCATAGTTCGTAGGTTCGTCATGGTCAAGTAACATGACATCCAGAACAGGATTACCGTACCACTCTGGTGCAGATCTCACTCTGGTTGACCTACGAGGTTCGGTAGTAACTTTATCTGAAGTTACATGATCATCATCATTAGCTTCCTCACTAATTGGTGTAGGAGTCACATGAACATATTTCTGTGATGAACTACTTTCCAATAAGGGAGTAGGTACAGTTACCTCATCAAGTTCTACTTTCCTCCCACTCACTTCTTTCGAGAGAAACTCCTTCTCTAGAAAGGATCCATTCTTAGCAACGAATGTCTTGCCTTCAGATCTGTGATAGAAGGTGTACCCAACTTTCTCCTTTGGGTATCCTATGAAGACACATTTCTCCGATTTGGGTTTGAGCTTATTAGGATGAAACTTTTTCACATAAGCATCGCAACCCCAAACTTTAAGAAACGACAACTTTGGTTTCTTGCCAAACCACAGTTCATATGGCGTCGTCTCAACGGATTTAGATGGTGCCCTATTTAACATGAATGCAGCTGTCTCTAATGCATAACCCCAAAATGATAGTGGTAAATCGGCAAGAGACAACATAAATTGCACCATATCTAATAAAGTATGGTTACGATGTTCAGACACACCATTACGCTGTGGTGTTCCAGGTGGCGTGAGTTGCGAAACTATTCCGCATTGTTTCAAATGAAGACCAATCTCGTAACTCAAATATTCTCCTCCATGATCAGATCGCAAAAACTTTATTTTCTTGTTACGATGATTTTCCACTTCACTCTGAAATTCTTTGAACTTTTCAAATGTTTCAGACTTATGTTTCATCAAGTAGATATACCCATATCTGCTCAAATCATCTGTGAAGGTCAGAAAATAACGATACCTGCCGCGAGCCTCAACACTCATCGGACTGCATACATCAGTATGTATTATTTCCAATAAGTCAGTTGCTCGCACCATTGTTCCGGAGAAAGGAGTCTTAGTCATCTTGCCCATGAGGCATGGTTCGCAAGTATCAAGTGATTCATAATCAAGTGATTTTGAAAACCCATCAGCATGGAGTTTCTTCATGTGCTTTACACCAATATGACCTAAACGGCAGTACCACAAATAAGTTGCACTATCATTATTAACATTGCATCTTTTGGCTTCAATATTATGAATATGTGTATCACTATGATCGAGATTCAATAAACCATTTATATTGAGTGTATGACCATAGAAGGTTTTATTCATGTAAGTAGAACAACAATTATTCTTTGACTGGAATGAATTACCGTATTGCAATAAACATGATCCAATCATATTCATGCTTAACGCAAACACCAAATAACATTTATTTTAGGTTCAACACTAATCCCAAAAGTATAGGGAGTGTGCGATGATGATCATACCAATTTTGGAACCACTTCCAACACACATCGTCACTTCACCCTTAACTAGTCTCTGTTCATTCTGCAACTCCCGTTTCGAGTTACTAATCTTAGCAACTGAACTAGTATCAAATACCGAGGGGTTGCTATAAACACTAGTAAAGTACACATTAATAACATGTATATCAAATATACCTTTGTTCACTTTGCCATCCTTCTTATCCGCCAAATACTTGGGGCAGTTCTGCTTCCAGTGACCAGTCCCTTTGCAATAGAAGCACTTAGTCTCAGGCTTAGGTCTAGACTTGGGCTTCTTCACTTGAGCAGTAACTTGCTTGCCGTTCTTCTTGAAGTTCCCCTTCTTCCCTTTGCCCTTTTCTCGAAACTAGTGGTCTTGTCAACCATCAACACTTGATGCTTTCCTTGATTTCTACCTTCATCGATTTTCGTATCATGAAGAGCTTGGGAATCGTTTCCGTTATCCCTTGCATATTATAGTTCATCACGAAGTTCTAGTAACTTGGTGATAGTGACTAGAGAATTCTGTCAATCACTATCTTATCTGGAAGATTAACTCCCACTTGATTCAAGTGATTGTAGCTGAGGGAGTCCTGGATTAGGGGGTCTCCGGATAGCCGGACTATATCCTTTGGCCGGACTGTTGGACTATGAAGAGACAAGATTGAAGGCTTCGTCCCGTGTCTAGATGGGACTTTCCTTGGCGTGGAAGGCAAGCTTGGCAATACGGATATGTAGATATCCTCCCTTGTAATCAACTCTGTGTAACCCTAGCCCCCTCCGGTGTCTATATAAACCGGAGGGTTTAGTCCGTAGGATGACATACAATCATACCATAGGCTAGCTTCTAGGGTTTAGACTCTACGATCTCGTGGTAGATCAACTCTTGTAATACTCATATCATCAAGAACAATCAAGCAGGACGTAGGGTATTACCTCCATCAAGAGGGCCCGAACCTGGGTAAACATCGTGTCCCCTGCCTCCTGTTATCATCCGCCTTAGACGCACAGTTTGGGACCCCCTACCTGAGATCCGCCGGTTTTGACACCGACATTGGTGCTTTCATTGAGAGTTCCACTGTGTAGTCACCGTAAGGCTCGATGGCCCCTCCAATCATCGGTAGCGATGCGGTCCAGGGTGAGGTTTTCATCCCCGGACAGATCTTCGTATTCGGCGGCTTCGCACCGCGGGCCAATTCGCTTGGCCATCTGGAGCAGATCGAGAGCTACGCCCCTGGCCATCACGTCAGATTCGGAAACTTAAACTACACTGCCGACATCCGCGGAGAGTTGATCTTCGACGGATTCGAGCCCGTGTCAGGTGCGCCGCACAGTCACGACGAGCATGACGTAACTCTGCCGTCGGACAGTGTTCGGGAGATCGCATCTGCAACTACTCCGGCCTTCAATCCGGAGCAAATTGCGCCATCCAAGGACAGAGGGATAGATCCCGCCAAGGAGGTCGTGCTCTCAGTGGCGATGGAGTCGGATACTGACTTCACCCCTTACGAGAGCCGTGTCGCCGAACCACTGGATTCGTCTCCGGCCACGGACTCCGAGCCGCCTGCATCCGTTCCTATCGAATCCGACTGGGCGCCAATCATGGAGTTCACCTCCGCAGATATCTTTTAGCACTCGCCTTTCGACGATGTGCTAAATTCATTAAGGTCTCTCTCCTTGTCAGGAGAACCTTGGACGAACTATGTCCGGCTAGAATGGGATGCGGACGACGAAGAAATTCGCTGCCCACCCACCACCCACTTAGTAGCCACTGTCGACGATTTAACCGACATGCTCGACTTCAACTCTGAAGACATCGACGGTATGGACGACGATGCAGGAGACGAACAGGAACCACCGCCCACAGGGCGCTGGACCGCCATCTCATCATATGATATATACATGGTGGACACCCCCAAAGAAGGCAATGATGACGAGACAACGGAGGATGACCCCTCCAAGAAGCAACCCAAGCGCCGACGTCAGCGGCGCCGCTCTAAGTCCCGCCACAGCAAAACTAGTGATACCGGCACAGGAGATAATAACACTCCAGATAGTGCCGAAGACAACCACAATCCCCTCCAGCACGATGTAGAGCGGGAGGATGAACAAGCTAGCCCTCCAGAGCAGGCGGCAGATGGAGAACCGGAGGAGGACAATTATATGCCTCTCTCCGAAGACGAGGTGAGCCTCGACGACGAAGAATTTATCGTGCCTGAGGATCCCGTCGAGCAGGAGCGCTTCAAGCGCCGGCTTATGGCCACAGCAAATAGCCTGAAGAAAAAGCAACAACAGCTTCAAGCTGATCAAGACTTGCTAGCAGACAGATGGACCAAAGTCCTTGCGGCCGAGGAATACAAACTCGAGCGCCCCTCCAAGCGTTACCCAAAACGCAGGTTGCTACCTCACCTAGAGGAGGAAGCATTGAAACCTCCATCACCAGTGTATGATGCGGCTGACCGGCCACCGCGTGGCCGAGCCAGAAAGGCGTTTCAGCCTAAAGTTCAGCCTACACCCCGCCGCAACACACGGGACCTGCGAGACGTATTGGACAACAGGGCAAAACTTGCAAGGTCAATATACGGGTCACGGGCGCGCGCGCCAACACGGGACGATGATCGTCGTGCCGGATACACCAAAGCTAAATCCGTCCGGGCCAAATACAGCAGACGAGACTCATATGAACTGCGTCCTGATATAGCCCGGCACAGAGGCGCCGCACACCCCCTATGCTTCACTGATGAAGTTATGGATCACGAATTCCCGGAGGGTTTTAAACCCGTTAATATTGAATCGTATGATGGTATAACAGATCCCGCTGTATGGATTGAGGATTTCCTCCTTCACATCCACATGGCTCGCGGTGACGATCTACATGCCATCAATTACCTCCCACTAAAACTCAAAGGACCAGCTCGGCATTGGCTGAATAGCTTGCCAGTAGACTCCGTCGGCAGTTGGGAGGATTTGGAAGACGCATTCCTTGACAACTTCCAGGACACTTATGTGTGACCACCGGATGCTGATGATTTGAGCTATATAACTCAGCAGCCAGTGGAATCGGCCAGGCAATTCTGGACACGGTTCCTGACCAAGAAAAACCAAATCGTCGACTGTCCGGATGCAAAGGCCCTAGCGGAATTCAAGCATAACATCCGCGACGAGTGGCTTGCCCGCCACCTTGGCCAGGAGAAGCCGAAGTCTATGGCAGCCCTCACGACACTCATGACCCGCTTTTGCACGAGCGAGGATAGCTGGCTGGCTTGCAGCAACAACACATCAAGGAATCCGGGCACTTCAGATACCAAAGATGCCAACAGCAGACCATGTCATAACAGACCAAAGCGCCGCAACAACGGCGATAACACCGATGATATGGCAGTCAATGCCGGATTCAGAGGCTCTAGATCCGGTCAGTGGAAAAAGCCATTTAAAATAAGTACTCCGGCTCCGTCCAGTTTGGATCGCATACTGGATCGCTCGTGTCAAATCCACGGCACCCCCGACAAGCCAGCCAATCACACCAATAGAGAATGCTGGGTATTCAAGCAGGCTGGCAAGTTAAATGCCGAAAGCAAGGACAAGGGGCTGCATGGTGATGATGAGGAGGAGCCCCGGCCACCGAACATGGGAGGACAGAAGAGGTTCCTCCCACAAGTCAAGACGGTGAACATGACATACGCAACCCACATTCCCAAGAGGGAGCGGAAGCGTGCACTAAGGGACGTCTATGCGATGGAGCCTGTCGCTCCAAAGTTCAACCCATGGTCCGCTTGTCCGATCACCTTTGACCGCAGGGACCATCCCACTAGTATCCGTCATGGCGGATCCGACGCACTGGTCCTAGACCCCATCATCGATGGATTTCACCTCACTCGAGTCCTTATGGAAGGTGGCAGCAGCCTGAACTTGCTCTATTAGGATACAATGTGAAAAATGGGTATCGATCCCTCGAGGATCAAACCCACGAAAACCACCTTCAAGGGCGTCATCCCAGGAGTAGAGGCCCATTGCACGGGCTCAATCACACTGGAAGTGGTCTTCGGATCACTGGACAACTTCCGAAGCGAGGAGTTAATCTTCAATATCGTCCCATTTTGCAGTGGCTATCACGCACTGCTCGGGCAAACCGCATTTGCAAAATTCAATGCATTACTGCATTACGCATACCTCAAGCTCAAGATGCCAGGACCTAGGGGGGGTCATAACAGTGAACGGAAACACAGAACGCTCGCTCCACACGGAGGAGCACACTGCGGCCCTCGCAGCAGAAGCACAAAGCAGCCTTTTAAGGCAAACCACTAATTCGGCGATACAGCCCCCGGACACCTTCAAGCGAGTCCGGAGTAAGCTGCAACAGGATCGCCTGGCACGCACAGAGCTCGCCTAGAAATTCGGCCCCGTCCCAGTCCCGGTCAAGCAATGAAATCCGTGCCGCGCGTACATAATTACGCACTGAAAATACCATGGACATAGGCGGGGGCACGATCAGGGCACGTCCCGCAATGCGGCTTAACCGCCCTAGGGGCTGTATACCTTTATCATTTTTTCTCTTTCAGGACCTACCTCTCTGGAAGGCCTTTCCGGCAGTACGATTGCCAGACACATTACGGGAAGGAACAACCAAGGCGGCAAGAAGCTAAGATGTACACGGGAACCCTCAGGTGGTCTCTAATATTAATCGATATACCCGCTTTCTACTATCCATACACAGCTTGCCCTTGGATAGGACATGTCAAATAGTCCTACTTTCTGCTTATTGCACTACTTGTACCAATACGCTTCGACGTATTATTTAAATAATAATGCATAGCATTAGTATATTATTGCATTATTCATCTCCTTTTTTCTTATACGTCCATTCAAGACAATTCGCACCCATACATTCGGGTACGTTCAGTACGCCAGGGGCTTTCGTTTACCCCATAATACGACGCAAGAAGTCCGAACACTTTCGAAAGTGCGGCACCCCAAACTTATAACATTATATGCATCATCTCCGAATCATGTCTTGGGTCAATAGTTGGGTTTGCCCGGCTCCCATGCTTTGGTACCTTACGTTCCGCTATATCGGCTAAGGTAGCGGTGGGAGAACTACTGCGATTGTGTCCCAGTTCTTTCGGACGAGCACCTCAGTAGAGAAAGCCGAAAACTGACTGTCATGATAAGGCGAGAGACTGGTCGCTGTTCGAGAGGTCTCAAGTCCTTAAAGACTTTTTCCGCTTCGGGCGAGGAGTCGGCCTTTCCCGGCTTAGGCGTGTATAGCGCCCCAAATTCGGGCTTCCGAATACTAGGGGCTTCGCCAAAGTTTAAAATTGTAGACTTCTATGGCTAAGTGAGAGTGATAAAGCCTTATAGTCTGATTGCCTGGTTCGTTGCGCTGAACACCTCCCTTGAAGGACCCAAAATTGGGGTAAAGAGTGATCAGGTTTATCCTGAACACCCCAATACTAGTTACATGGGGGCAGAAGCCGACGACTGGCCAACTCTCAGATGTTATAAACGACCACACATAAGGTAATATTTTAAATTAAAAAAAGCATTGCATAGCGCAGATGAACTTGTTTCACATTACAGGATCACATGAGCACGTTCATTCAAAAATTACATCCCTGGCACATTCATCCGCCACAAGGCAAGAACCCTTCAGGACACTCTCATAATACATCTCGGGGCAGTGATGCTCCTTGCCCTCCGGTGGCCCCTCCTTCACCAGCTTCACGGCGTCCAGCTTCGCCCAGTGCACCTTCGCCCGGGAAAAAGCCCTGCGCGCACCCTCGATGCAGACGGACCGCTTTATGACTTCAAGCCGTGGGCAGGCCTCCACAAGCCGCCTCACCAGACCGAAGTAGCTACCAGACAGGGGCTCGCCAGGCCACATCCGGACTATAAGGCCCCTCATGGCCTGTTCAGCCGCCTTGTGAAGCTCGACCAATTGCTTCAGCTGGTCGCTCAAGGGCATTGGGTGTTCGGTCCCAGTATACTGAGACCAGAACAACTTTTCCGTCAAGCTCCCCTCCTGAGCTCGATAAAACTCCAAGGCATCCAGTACACTGCGGGGAAGATCTGCGAACGCTCCTGGAGAGCTCCGAACTCGGGTAAGTAAAAGGAAAGTTTCCTCCACATGCTTGCTTTGCATAATGAATGCCTTACCCGCTGCTATCTTCTTCACCGCATCAATCTCCTAGAGGGCCTTGTGGGCTTCAGCCTTGGCGCTCCGGGCGCCTTCAAGCGCCTGTGCGAGCTCAGACTCTCGCGTCTTGGAGTCAAGCTCCAAGGACTCATGTTTTTTGGCGAGAGCCTCGAGCTCTTGCTGCACCTCACCCACTCGGGCTTCTTGCTTCTCCTGCTCGATGCGCTCCTTGGCCGCTTTGTCTTTGGCCTCGGACAATGCCTTCTTCAGGGTCGCCACTTCGGTCGTGGCCCCTGGCAAATTTATGATGATCCTATTATTTTACAACCGAACTTCTTTTTAAAAAGCGTAGACAAGGTATTACTTACCTTTGTTCTCCTCGAGCTGCCTCTTGATAAGGCTGAGCTCGTTCTCGGACCGCTCCAGGTCCTGCTTCAGTGCAGAGACCTCCGCAGTACGTGCGGCAGCGGCCAGCAGTGACGCCTGCACATACACATAGATATATTCTGATTAGACTCCTGAGTCGTCATTTGATTCTCTATTCGGCCTTTCTTCTCGAACGCCGAACAGAGCATCAGGGGCTACTATCTATGTGGTAATATTTTCTTATATTTTGATTGCTTACCTCAAAGCTTGTTAGGAGGCTGGCGCAAGCTTCGGTTAGTCCATTTTTGGCGGACTGAACTTTCTCGATCACCGCACTCATGATAGTGCGGTGCTCTTCGTCGATGGAAGCGCCGCAAAGCGCTTCCAGCAAGTTGTCCGGTACCTCTGGATGGACAGAGGACACCGGCACGGGCGCCTGGCCCCCCTTAACGGGGGATCGCCTGCCGGAGTCCGGAACCATCGAAGGTTCCGGCGTAGTGTTCGGCTGGGGGCCGAACTCGGAGCCCGTGGGAGTTTTGCTCCCTTTGTGCCCAAGGTCCGGGAGGTCGCCTCGAGGTGCCCCCAGGACCACCTCCCCTCAGCTCAGTGCCTTTCGAGACAACACCTCAATGTTGTCCATAGGGCGAGGGGTGGAGGCGGTCGGAAGAGAACCGCTGTTCATATCCGACGAGTCCAATGAACCGCTCGATGAAGATACGTCAAGATGAGCTCGGGACGGATTGCATAATCATGTTCGGCATGAGGAGAAGCAGTGCAATAAAACATACCATGAATTACTATGGTGTTTGGATACTTACGACTTCGCCAGGGGCTTGACCCAGGGTAGCCACTCGTCGCCGCTGTAGGCGGCCGTCGTGGAGCAGTCCGGAGGGAGGGTCCTTCCCTTCTTGGACCCTTCGGCCTCCCCAGTTGGGTCGGCCTTCCTTTTCTTGTCTCTCCCGGCCAAGGGGGGAGAACTTTCCTCCTCCTCATTTTCATGGGTGGAGGGCGTGTCGGAGTCATTGGACGATGAGTCCGATACAACCTTGCGCCGGAGACCCTTTCGGGTCCCCGTGGCCTTCTTCTTGGTCTTCTTTGTTGGCACCTCGTAAGGTGCTGGAGCCAGCATCTCCGTCAGGAGAGCATCTGCAGGATCTTCAGGCAGGGGGGCTGGGCAATCGAGCTCCTCCGCTGTCTTTATCTAGTCCTGTTAATGACATGGAAGCTTAGATCCCGCACATGATTTAACTGGGGAAAATAAATACCCTGTGAGATATCAAAACTTACCGGATTGGCATGGCGCTTTGTGCTGAGTCCGCGGTCCTCGGTGAGGGAAGGAGGTACCTCGGCGCCCTTGAACAGCACCCTCCAGACATCCTTGTGCATTGTGTCGTAGAGCTCTCGCAGCGTCTGGTGCTTGGCCGGGTTGAACTCCCACAAATTGAATGCCCGTCGTTGACACGGGAGAATCCGACGGAAGAGCATGACCTGGACCACGTTGACGAGCTTGATTTTCTTGCTCATCATGTTCCTGACGTAGGTTTGGAGTCCGGTCAGCTCTACCGAAGAACCCCAAGACAGGCCCTTCTCTTTCCAGGAAGTGAGCCGCGTGGGGATTCTGAATCAAAATTTGGGGGCTGCCACCCAGTTGGTGTCGCGTGGCTCGGTGATGTAGAACCACCCCGATTGCCACCCCTTTATGGTCTCCACGTAGGAGCCTTCGAGCCAGGTGACGTTAGGCATTTTGCCCACCATGGCACCTCCGCACTCTGCTTGCTGGCCAACCACCACCTTCGGTTTGACATTGAAGGTCTTCAGCCACAGGCCGAAATGGGGCCTGATGCGGAGGAAGGCCTCGCACACGACGATAAACGCCGAGATGTTGAGGATGAAATTGGGGGCCAGATCATGAAAATCCAGCCCGTAGTAGAACATGAGCCCACGGACAAACGGGTGGAGAGGAAATCCTAGTCCGCGGATGAAGTGGGTAAGAAAAAGTACCCTCTCATGGGGTTCTAGCGTAGGGATGATCTGCCCTGCATCTGGCAACCGGTGCGCGATATCCGCGGCCAGATATCCAGCTTCCCATAACTTTGTGATGTTCTCCTCTGTGACGGAGGAGACCATCCACTTGCCTCCCGCTCTGGACATGCTTGGAGTGGTTTGAGAAGAAAGACGCGAACTTGGGCACTGGAGCTCGAGTGTGCGAGAATGGGTAAGCAAGGAGGAAGAAGGCGTGGGTGAAAAGAGTGAATCCTAATCACTTTATAAGGGCGGAAGAGGCGATGTGCCTCCCCACTTGCCTGGTAAAATCGCTTATTCCCCAAGCGTCGTAATTGATGGCGCGGTTGGGTTACCCACGTCCGTATTGATGAGAATCCCGTAATAAGGGGAACACGATCTCTGCCTTGACAAGACGTGTCAAGAAAACTGCCTCGCGATATGTGCGGTGCTGGTTGAGAAAAACGGTTCGAATAATGACCGGGCCATGGCATGATGTCATGCTGTCAAAACGTGTCAACAGATTAAACTTGTGGAAATATTATTCTATCTATGGTGGTATGTGGAACTTGTTTTGCAGAGCTGGACACTATCCTTGTGTTCAAAATCTTCCATGGAGTATTCGGAGGAGGAACCCGCCTTGCAATGCCGAAGACAAAACTGGGTGCCGGACTCATCGTCATTGAAGCCTGGTTCAGGGGCTATTGAAGGAGTCCTGGATTAGGGGGTCTCCGGACATCCGTACTATATCCTTTGGCCAGACTGTTGGACTATGAAGATACAAGATTGAAGGCTTCGTCCCATGTCCGGATGGGACTTTCCTTGGCGTGGAAGGCAAGCTTGGCAATACGGATATGTAGATCTCCTCCCTTGTAATCGACTCTGTGTAACCCTAGCCCCCTCCGGTGTCTATATAAACTGAAGGATTTAGTCCGTAGGACGACATACAATCGTACCATAGGCTAGCTTCTAGGGTTTAGCCTCTACGATCTCGTGGTAGATCAACTCTTGTAATACTCATATCATCAAGAACAATCAAGCAGGACGTAGGGTATTACCTCCATCAAGAGGGCCCGAACCTAGGTAAACATCGTGTCCCCTGCCTCCTGTTACCATCCACCTTAGACGCACAGTTCGGGACCCCTACCCGAGATCCGCCAGTTTTGACACTGACAGTAGCACTCAGACATTCTGAGCACATGCTCACTAGCTGAGCTATTCTCCTCCATTTTGTAGGCAAAGTACTTGTCAAAGGTCTCATACCTTTCGACATGGGCATGAGTCTGAAATACTAATTTCAACTCTTGGAACATCTCATATGCTCCATGGCGTTCAAAACATTTTTGAAGTCCCGGATCTAAGCCGTAAATCATGGTGCACTAAACTATGAAGCAGTCATCATACTGAGCTTTGCCAAACGTTCATAACGTCTGCATATGCTCCTGCAATAGGTCCGTCACCTAGCGGTGCATCAAGGACATAATTCTTGTGTGCAGCAATGAGGATAATCCTCAGATTACGGATCCAATCCGCATCATTGCTACTAACATGTTTCAATTTATTTTTCTCTAGGAACATATCAAAAATAAACGGGGAAGCTATGTGCGAGCTATTGATCTACAACATAGATATGCAAATACTATCAGGACTAAGTTCATGATAAATTTAAAGTTCAATTAATCATATTACTTAAGAACTCCCACTTAGATAGATATCCCTCTAGTCATCTAAATGATCACATGAACCAAATCAACTAAACCATGTCCGATCATCACGTGAGATGGAGTAGTTTTCAATGGTGAACATCACTATGTTGATCATATCTACTATATGATTCACGCTCGACCTTTCGGTCTCCAGTGTTCCGAGGCCATATCTGCATATGCTAGGCTTGTCAAGTTTAACCTGAGTATTCCGCGTGTGCAAAACTGGCTTGCACCTGTTGTATGTGAACGTAGAGCTTATGACACCCGATCATCACGTGGTGTCTCGGCACGACGAACTGTCACAACGGTGCATACTCTGGGAGAACACTTATACCTTGAAATTTAGTGAGAGGTCATCTTATAATGCTACCACCGAACTAAGCAAAATAAGATGCATAAAGGATAAACATCACATGCAATCAAAATATGTGACATGATATGGCCATGATCATCTTGCGCCTTTGATCTCCGTCTCCAAAGTACCGTCATGATCTCTATCGTCACCGGCATGGCACCATGATCTCCATCATCTTGATCTCTATCAATGTGTCGTCACATGGTCGTCTCGCCAACTATTGCTTTTGCAACTATTGGTATCGCATAGCGATAAAGTAAAGCAATTACTTGGCACTTGCATCTTATGCAATAAAGAGACAACTATAAGGCTTCTGCCAGTTGCCGATAACTTTGACAAAACATGATCATCTCATACAACAATTTATATCTCATCACGTCTTGACCATATCACATCACAACATTGTTGGGGAACGTAGTAATTTCAAAACAATTCCTACGCACACACACAAGATCATGGTGATGCATAGCAACGAGAGGGGAGAGTGTTGTCCACGTACCCTCATAGACCGAAAGCGTAAGCGTTAGCACAATGCGGTTGATGTAGTCATACGTCTTCACGGTCCGACCGATCAAGTACCAAACGTACGACACCTCCGAGTTCAGCACACGTTCAGCCCGATGACGTCCCTCGGACTCCGATCCAGCCGAGTGTTGAGGGTGAGTTTCGTTAGCACGATGGCGTGGTGACGATGATGATGTTCTACGACGCAGGGCTTCGCCTAAGCACTGCTACAGTATTATCAAGGTGGACTATGGTGGACGGCGGCACCGCACACGGCTAAAAGATCAAATGATCAATTGTTGTGAATCTAGGGTGCCCCCTGCCCCCGTATATAAAGGAGCAAGGGGGAGGTGCGGCCGGCTAGGAGGGGCGCGCCAGGAGGAGTCCTACTCCCACCGGGAGTAGGACTCCCTCCCTTTTCCTTGTTGGATTAGGAGTGGAGGAGGAATGAGGAGGTAGAGAGGAAGGAAAGGGGGGTGCCGCCCCCTCTCCTTGTCCTATTCGTACTAGGGGGGAGGGGCGCGCGGCCCTGCCCTGGCTGCCTCTCCTCTTCTCCACAAAGGCCCACTATGGCCCATTAAGCCCCCTGGGGGTTCCAGTAACCCCTCGGTATTCCGGTAAAATCCCGATTTCACCCGGAACACTTCCGATATCCAAATATAGGCTTCCAATATATCAATCTTCATGTCTTGACCATTTCGAGACTCCTCGTCATGTCCGTGATCACATCCGGGACTCCGAACAACCTTCAGTACATCAAAAACCATAAACTCATAATATAACCGTCATTCAAACTTTAAGCGTGCGGACCCTACGGGTTCGAGAACTATGTAGACATGACCGAGACACGTCTCCGGTCAATAACCAATAGCGGAACCTGGATTCTCATATTGGCTCCCACATATTCTACGAAGATCTTTATCGCTCAGACCGCATAACAACATACGTTGTTCCCTTTGTCATCGGTATGTTACTTGCCCGAGATTCGATCGTCGGTATCTCAATACCTAGTTCAATCTCGTTACCGGCAAGTCTCTTTACTCATTCTGTAATACATCAGCCCGCAACTAACTCATTAGTTGCAATGCTTGCAAGGCTTAAGTGATGTGCATTACCGAGAGGGCCTAGAGATACCTCTCCAACAATCGGAGTGACAAATCCTAATCTCGAAATAGGCCAACCCAACAAGTACCTTCGGAGACACCTGTAGAGCACCTTTATAATCACCCAGTTACGTTGTGACGTTTGGTAGCACACAAAGTGTTCCTCCGGTAAACGGGAGTTGCATAATCTCATAGTCATAGGAACATGTATAAGTCATGAAGAAAGCAATAGCAACATACTAAATGATCGAGTGCAGAGCTAAAGGAATGGTTCAAGTCAATCACATCATTCTCCTAATGATGTGATCCCGTGAATCAAATGACAACTCATGTCAATGGCTAGGAAACATAACCATCTTTGATCAACGAGCTAGTCAAGTAGAGGCATACTAGTGACACTCTGTTTGTCTATGTATTCACACAAGTATTATGTTTCTGGTTAATACAATTCTAGCATGAATAATAAGCATTTATCATGATATAAGGAAATAAATAATAACTTAATTATTGCCTCTAGGGCATATTTCCTTCAGTCTCCCACTTGCACTAGAGTCAATAATCTAGATTACACAGTAATGATTCTAACACCCATGGAGCCTTGGTGCTGATCATGTTTTTCTCGTGGAAGAGGCTTATTCAACGGGTCTGCAACATTCAAATCCATATGTATCTTGCAAATTTCTATGTCTCCCACCTGGACTATATCCCAGATGGAATTGAAGCATCTCTTGATGTTCTTGGTTCTCTTGTGAAATATGGACTCCTTCGCCAAGGCAATTGCACCAGTATTGTCACAAAAGATTTTCATTGGACCCGATGCACTAGGTATAACACCTAGATTGGATATGAATTCCTTCATCCAGACTCCTTCATTTGCTGCTTCCGAAGCAGCTATGTACTCCACTTCACACGTAGATCCTGCCACGACGCTTTGTTTAGAACTGCACCAACTGACAGGTCCACCGTTCAATGTAAACACGTATCCGGTTTGTGATTTAGAATCGTCCAGATCAGTGTCAAAGCTTGCATCAACGTAACCATTTACGATGAGCTCTTTGTCACCTCCATAAACGAGAGAAACATATCCTTAGTCCTTTTCAGGTATTTCAGGATGTTCTTGACTGCTGTCTAGTGATCCACTCCTGGATTACTTTGGTACCTCCCTGCTAAACTTATAGCAAGGCACACATCAGGTCTGGTACATAGCATTGCATACATGATAGAGCCTATGGCAGAAGCATAGGGAACATCTTTCATCTTCTCTTTATCTTCTGCAATGGTCGGGCATTGAGTCTTAGTCAACTTCACACCTTGTAACACAGGCAAGAACCCTTTCTTTGCTTGATCCATTTTGAACTTCTTCAAAACTTTGTCAAGGTATGTGCTTTGTGAAAGTCCAATTAAGCATCTTGATCTATCTCTATAGATATTGATGCCCAATATATAAGCAGCTTCACCGAGGTATCCCTTTATGCCATCCAGAAATTCTATATCATTTCCAATCAACAATATGTCATCCACATATAATATCAGAAATGCTACAAAGCTCCCACTCACTTTCTTGTGAATACAGGCTTCTCCAAAAGTCTGTATAAAACCAAATGCTTTGATCACACTATCAAAGCATTTATTCCAACTCTGAGAGGCTTGCACCAGTCCATAAATGGATCGCTGGAGCTTGCACACTTTGTTAGCTCCCTTTGGATCGACAAAACCTTCTGGTTGCATCATATACAACTCTTCTTCTAGAAATCCATTCAGGAATGTAGTTTTGACATCCATTTGCCAAATTTCATAATCATAAAATGCGGCAATTAGTAACATGATTCGGACAGACTTCAGCATCGCTACGGGTGATAAAGTCTCATCGTAGTCAATCCCTTGAACTTGTCGAAAACCTTTTGCAACAAGTCGAGCTTTATAGATAGTAATATTACCATCAGCGTCAGTCTTCTTCTTGAAGATCCATTTATTCTCAATGGCTTGCCGATCAACGGGCAAGTCAACCAAAGTCCACACTTTGTTCTCATACATGGATTCCATCTCAGATTTCATGGCCTCAAGCCATTTTGTGGAATCTGGGCTCACCATCGCTTCTTCATAGTTTGTAGATTCATCATGGTCTAGTAACATGACTTCCAGAACAGGATTACCATACCACTCTGGTGCGGATCTTACTCTGGTTGATCTACGAGGTTCAGTAATAACTTGATCTGAAGTTTCATGATCATCATCATTAACTTCCTCACTAACTGGTGTAGGTGTCACAGGAACCGGTTTATGTGATGAACTACTTTCCAATAAGGGAGCAGGTACAGTTACCTCATCAAGTTCTACTTTCCTCCCACTCACTTCTTTCGAGAGAAACTCCTTCTCTAGAAAGGATCCATTCTTTGCAACGAATGTCTTGCCTTCGGATCTGTGATAGAAGGTGTACCCAACAGTCTCCTTTGGGTATCCTATGAAGACACATTTCTCCGATTAGGGTTCGAGCTTATCAGGTTGAAGCTTTTTCACATAAGCATCGCAGCCCCAAACTTTAAGAAACGACAACTTTGGTTTCTTGCCAAACCATAGTTCATAAGGCGTCGTCTCAATGGATTTCGATGGTGACCTATTTAACGTGAATGCATCCGTCTCTAAAGCATAACCCCAAAACGATAGCGGTAAATCAGTAAGAGACATCATAGATCGCACCATATCTAGTAAAGTACGATTACAACGTTTGGACACACCATTACGTTGTGGTGTTCCGGGTGGCGTGAGTTGCGAAACTATTCCGCATTGTTTCAAATGTAGACCAAACTCGTAACTCAAATATTCTCCTCCACAATCAGATCATAGAAACTTTATTTTTTTGTTACGATGATTTTCAACTTCACTCTGAAATTCTTTGAAATTTTCAAATGTTTCAGATTTATGTTTCATTAAGTAGATATACCCATATCTGCTTAAATCATCTGTGAAGGTGAGAAAATAACGATACCCGCCGCGAGCCTCAACATTCATTGGACCACATACATCAGTATGTATGATCTCCAACAAATCAGTTGCTCGCTCCATAGTTCCAGAGAACAGCGTTTTAGTCATCTTGCCCATGAGGCATGGTTCGCAAGTACCAAGTGATTCATAATCAAATGATTCCAAAAGTCCATCAGTATGGAGTTTCTTCATGCGCTTTACACCAATATGACCCAAACGATAGTGCCACAAATAAGTTGCATTATCATTATCAACTGTGCATCTTTTGGCTTCAACATTATGAATATGTGTATTACTACTATCGAGATTCATCAAAAATAGACCACTCTTCAAGGGTGCATGACCATAAAAGATATTACGAATATAAATAGAACAACCATTATTCTCTGATTTAAATGAATAACCGTCTCGCATCAAACGAGATCCAGATATAATGTTCATGCTCAACGCTGGCACCAAATAACAATTATTTAGGTCTAATACTAATCCCGAAGGTAGATGTAGAGGCAGCGTGCCGACAACGATCACATCAACTCTGGAACCATTTCCCACGCGCATCGTCACCTCGTCCTTAGCCAGTGTCCGCTTAATCTGTAGTCCCTGTTTCGAGTTGCAAATATTAGCAACAGAACCAGTATCAAATACATAGGTGCTATTGCGAGCTCTGGTAAGGTACACATCAATAACATGTATATCACATATACCTTTGTTCACCTTGCCATCCTTCTTATCCGCAAAATACTTGGGGCAGTTCCGCTTCCAGTGACCAGTCTGCTTGCAGTAGAAGCACTCAGTATCAGGCTTAGGTCTAGACTTGGGTTTCTTCTCTTGAGCAGCAACTTGCTTGTTGTTCTTCTTGAAGTTCCCCTTCTTCTTCCCTTTGCCCTTTTTCTTGAAACTGGTGGTCTTATTGACCATCAACACTTGATGCTCCTTCTTGATTTCTACCTCCGCAGCCTTTAGCATTGTGAAGAGCTTGGGAATCGTCTTATCCATCCCTTGCATGTTATAGTTCATCACGAAGCTCTTGTAGCTTGGTGGCAGTGATTGAAGAATTCTGTCAATGACACTATCATCCGGAAGATTAACTCCCAGTTGAATCAAGTGATTGCAGTACCCAGACATCTTGAGTATATGCTCACTGACTGAACTATTCTCCTCCATCTTGCAGCTGTAGAACTTATTGGAGACTTCATATCTCTCAATCCGGGCATTCTTTTGAAATATTAACTTCAATTCCTAGAACATCTCATATGTTCCATGACGTTCAAAACGTCGTTGAAGTCCCGGTTCTAAGCCGTAAAGCATGGCACACTGAACTATCGAGTAGTCATCAACACGTGACTGCCATGCATTCACAATGTCTGCAGTTGCTGGCGCAGGTGGTACACCTAGCGGTGCTTCCATGATGTAACTCTTTTGTGTAGCAATGAGGGTAATCCTCAAGTTACGGACCCAGTCCGTGTAATTGCTACCATCATCTTTCAACTTTGCTTTCTCAAGGAACGCATTAAAATTCAACGGAACAACAGCACAGGTCATCTATCTACAATCAACATAGACAAGCAAGATACTATCAGGTACTAAGTTCATGATAAATTTAAGTTCAATTAATCATATTACTTAAGAACTCCCACTTAGATAGACATCCCTCTAATCCTCTAAGTGATCACGTGATCCATATCAACTAAACCATAACTGATCATCACGTGAAATGGAGTAACTTTCAATGGTGAACATCACTATGTTGATCATATCTACTATATGATTCACGCTCGACCTTTCGGTCTCCGTGTTCCGAGGCCATATCTGCATATGCTAGGCTCGTCAAGTTTAACCTGAGTATTCTGCGTGTGCAAAACTGGCTTGCACCTGTTATAGATGGACGTAGAGCTTATCACACCCGATCATCACGTGGTGTCTGGGCACGACGATCTTTGGCAACGGTGCATACTCAGGGAGAACACTTTTATCTTGAAATTTAGTGGGAGATCATCTTATAATGCTACCGTCAATCAAAGCAAGATAAGATGCATAAAAGATAAACATCACATGCAATCAATATAAGTGATATGATATGGCCATCATAATCTCGTGCTTGTGATCTCCATCTCTGAAGCACCGTCATGATCACCATAGTCACCGGCGCGACACCTTGATCTCTATCGTAGCATCGTTGTCGTCTCGCCAACTATTGCTTCTACGACTATCGCTACCACTTAGTGATAAAGTAAAGCATTACAGGGCGATTGCATTGCATACAATAAAGCGACAACCATATGGCTCCTGCCAGTTGCCGATAACTCGGTTACAAAACATGATCATCTCATACAATAAAATTTAGCATCATGTCTTGACCATATCACATCACAACATGCCCTACAAAACAAGTTAGACGTCCTCTACTTTGTCGTTGCAAGTTTTGCATGGCTGCTACGGGCTTAGCAAGAACCGTTCTTACCTATGCATCAAAACCACAATGATAGTTTGTCAAGTTGGTGCTATTTTAACCTTCGCAAGGACCGGGCGTAGCCACACTCCGTTCAACTAAAGTTGGAGAAACTGACACCCGCCAGCCGACTGTGTGCAAAGCATGTCGGTAGAACCAGTATCGCATAAGCGTACGCGTAATGTCGGTCTGAGCCGCTTCATCCAACAATACCGCCGAAAAAAGTATGACATGCTGGTAAGCAGTATGACTTATATCGCCCACAACTCACTTGCGTTCTACTCGTGCATATAACATCAACGCATAAAACCTGTCTCGGATGCCATTGTTTGGGAACGTAGTAATTTCAAAAAAATTCCTATGCACACACCAGATTATGGTGATGCATAGCAACGAAAAGGGAGAGTGTTGTCCATGTACCCTCGTAGTCCGAAAGTGGAAGCGTTAGCACAACACGGTTGATGTAGTCGTACGTCTTCACAATCCGACCAATCAAGTACCGAACGTACGGCACCTCCGAGTTCAGCACACGTTCAGCCCGATAATGTCCCTCGAACTCCGATCCAGCCGAGTGTTGAGGGAGAGTTTCGTTAGCACGACAGCGTGGTGATGATGATGATGTTCTATCGATGCAGGGCTTCGCCCAAGCACCGCTACAGTATTATCGAGGTGGACTATGGTGGAGGGGGGCACCGCACATGGCTAAAAGATCAAACGATCAATTGTTGTGTCTCTAGGGTGCCCCCTGCCCCCGTATATAAAGGAGCAAGGGGGGAGGTGCGGCCGGCCAGGAGGGGCGCACCAGGAGGAGTCCTACTCCCACCGGGAGTAGGACTCCCTCCCTTTTCCTTGTTGGATTAGGAGTGGAGGGGGAAAGAGGAGGGAGAGAGGAAGGAAAGGGGGGCGCCGCCCCCTCTCCTTGTCCTATTTGGACTAGGGGGGAGGGGCGCGCGGCCCTACCCTGGCCGCCTCTCCTCTTCTCCACAAAGGCCCACTATGGCCCATTAAGCCCCCTGGGGGTTCCAGTAACCCCTCGGTACTCCAGTAAAATCCCGATTTCACCCGGAACACTTCCGATATCCAAATATAGGCTTCCAATATATCAATCTTCATGTCTTGGCCATTTCGAGACTCCTCGTCATGTCTGTGATCACATCCGGGACTCCGAACAACCTTCGGTACATCCAAAACCATAAACTCATAATATAACCATCATCAAAACTTTAAGCGTGCGGAACCTACGGGTTCGAGAACTATGTAGACATGATCGAGACACGTGTCCGGTCAATAACCAATAGCGGAACCTGGATTCTCATATTGGCTCCCACATATTCTCCGAAGATCTTTATCGCTCAGACCGCATAACAACATACGTTGTTCCCTTTGTCATCGGTATGTTACTTGCCCGAGATTCGATCGTCGGTATCTCAATACCTAGTTCAATCTCGTTACCGGCAAGTCTCTTTACTCGTTCTGTAATACATCATCCCGCAACTAACTCATTAGTTGCAATGCTTGCAAGGCTTAAGTGATGTGCATTACCGAGAGGGCCCAGAGATACCTCTCCGACAATCGGAGTGACAAATCCTAATCTCGAAATAGGCCAACCCAACAAGTACCTTCGGAGACACCTGTAGAGCACCTTTATAATCACCCAGTTAAGTTGTGATGTTTGGTAGCACACAAAGTGTTCCTCCGGTAAATGGGAGTTGCATAATCTCATAGTCATAGGAACATGTATAAGTCATGAAGAAAGCAATAGTAACATACTAAATGATCGAGTGCTAAGCTAACGGAATGGGTCAAGTCAATCACATCATTCTCCTAATGATGTGATACCGTTAATCAAATGACAACTCATGTCAATGGCTAGGAAACATAACCATCTTTGATCAACGAGCTAGTCAAGTAGAGGCATACTAGTGACACTCTGTTTGTCTATGTATTCACACAAGTATTATGTTTCCGGTTAATACAATTCTAGCATGAATAATAAACATTTATCATGATACAAGGAAATAAATAATAACTTTATTATTGCCTCTAGGGCATATTTCCTTCAAACATGCCCTGCAAAAACAAGTTAGACGTCCTCTACTTTGTTGTTGCAAGTTTTACGTGGCTGCTACGGGCAGAGCAAGAACCGTTCTTACCTACGCATCAAAAACCACAACACGGTATAGTAATTGCTTTTTGATCTTCAGAAAGAACCCTGTTCATTGAATCCAATTCAACTAAAGCTGGAGAAACAGACACCCACTAGCCACCTATGTGCGAAGCACGTCAGTGGAACTAGTCTCATGTAAGCGTACGCGTAATGTTGGTCTGGGCCGCTTCATCCAACAATGCTGGTGAATCAAGAATGAACTAGTGATGGCAAGCAATATGTATATACGCACGCCCACAACTCCTTTGTGTTCTACTCGTGCATATGACATCTACGCATAAACCTGGCTCGGATGCCACTGTTGGGGAACATAGTAATTTCAAAAAAATTCCTATGCACACACACAGAATCATGGTGATGGATAGCAATGAGAGATGAGGGTGTGTCTACGTACCCTCGTAGACCGAAAGTGGAAGCGTTAGCACAATGTGGTTGATGTCGTCGTACGTCTTCATGATCCGACCGATCCATGTACCAAACGCACGGCACCTCTGAGTTCAGCACACGTTTAGCTCGACGACGTCCCACGAACTCTGGTCCAGCAGAGCTTCACTGGAGAGTTTCGTCAGCACGATGGCGTGATGACGGTGATGATGATGCTACCGACGCAGGGCTTTGCTTAAGCACCGCTACGATATAATCGAGGTGGATTATGGTGGAGGGGGGCACCGCACACGGCTATAATAGATCAATAGATCAACTTGTGTGTCTAGAGGTGCCCCCTGCCCCCGTATATAAAGGAGCAAGGGGGAGGCCGGCCGGCCCCTGTAGGCGCGCCAGGAGGAGGAATCCTCCTCCTAGTAGGAGTAGGATTCCCCTCTTGCCTACTCCTACTAGGAGGGGGAAAGGAAGGGGGAGAGGGAGAAGGAAAGGGGGGCGCCGCCCCCCTCTCCTAGTCCAATTCGGACCAGAGGGGGAGGGGCGCGCGGCCTGCCCTAGGCCAGCCCCCTCCCTCTGTGACACCCCAAATTTTTGACCTTGTTTTATTAATTAAAATTTTTTTGCCAGGAAATTAAAACTTTTATTTTCTGGGCTCCCTTTTTTATTTTGAACCTTTTTCTCCCTTGTTATTATGGAGCTTTTCCCCCAAAATGAAAACTTTTCAAATATGTTATTGGACTTGTTTAACCTCTCAAGAAAAACTGTTCTTTTATTAGTAGAACTAATTACATAACTAATTTGCTTGATCTTCATTTTCTTGAAAAATGGTCTTTCCAAGGTTACATGGCCATATTTGAACTGCAACCATTTGATGAACTCTTTCATAATTCCAACCAAAATTTGGAGATGTCATGTGATGTTTCTAAATCACTTTTGTGCAAAAATATCTTCATTTCATGAAATATTTTGAGCTCTACATCCAATTTTCTTCTCTGGTCCAGTGGGCAATTTTGCACTACAACTCATTTAAATATTTCTTTCTGGCCTCCACCAAAATTATGGGATGTTGGTAGTAGAATATTATTCAACATTATGCAAAAACCTAGTGTTGTTCTTTGAAAATTTTGAGTGAATCAACCTCTTTTCCATTCTGGTCCAGCCTTGTGAATTCCACTGCAACCCTATTTATTTTTGCTCCAGTAACCTTGTGCCTTCTCCTACTTGTAGACAGTCCTACCAAACCCCTAAGTCCAGTAGCATGCACCCATTGGAATGTTTTTGGTTCATGAAATGATGCCATTTATCTCCTGTCCAGAACTGTAGTTTTGCAAAACTTGCACTAACAAGTTTGTGCTTTTTACAAACAAACCTCACCACCCTCTTGTACATCCAAAGAGACTTCTATCTGGAGATTTTGGCCCCTCCAAGAACTGCCTAGATGCCTCTGGCATTTTGACAAACACCCTGTGGGCATGAACAGATTTGGCATGTTTGTAAGTTTGTGTTGTGAACTTTCCCACCTGTCCTAACCAAGTTGTCTAGTGGCTTACTAACGGTCTCTAACCTAGGCCTGTGGATTTGCATTAGCCGTCGAGCAGTTTTGGTTGCCCTGGCATTTCGTCGAACGAATGCCGTGCACGCCCGGAGCGCGAGCAGAGCACGCATTTTGCACGTGCTCGCGCCCGAGCCAGCACGCCCTGGATAAACTTCCCCGAGCTCATCCAGATCCTCTCCCTCTCGCCGCGTCATGCCAAGGGCCCCGACAGCCCCCTGGCGCCCTACAGCGCCGCTACAAGAGCTCTCTTGGCGGCACGCCCGCGGCCGCACCCGCTCCTGCCATGGTCGGCACCGCCCCGACCACCACAGCGCGCCAGCTCGCCTCCATGGACAGTGGAGCGTTCGTCGGTAGCTCCTGGAGCCGACCAGCCACCGCCACGTCGCCCTGCAGCACAGTAGGGCGGTTCGCCGGCGAACTTATCCACGGCCGCCGCGAACCGACTTGGACGTGCTATAAAGAGAGGCCCCCGAGCACGTTCCGTTCGCAAGGCAGCCTCAGCATGCTCCCCTAGTTCCTCCATGGCAGCTAATCGACCCGGGGAGGTCTTCTTC
The DNA here is from genome assembly GCF_018294505.1 of Triticum aestivum. NCBI lineage: Eukaryota > Viridiplantae > Streptophyta > Magnoliopsida > Poales > Poaceae > Triticum > Triticum aestivum. The sequence goes on along the minus strand of NC_057803.1, from coordinate 556,875,151 downwards.
CCCACCTCCGACGACTGCAGCCCCCGCCACTGCCCCGGCCATTCTGGCGCCACCAGAGCCTCCTCCTCTCCACTCTCTCCACCAAGAACTCCCTCTCCTCCTAGTGTATCCTTCCCCTGCTCGATTTTGACCGGGACTCGCCGCGGGAGAAAAATCACTTTGCCCGACGGCCACCGTCCGCTACAGAGCTCGCCGCCGGCAGCTCCATCCACCCCCGAGACCGCAGCGACTACCGGAGTGACCGCCTCGATCCCCTGAGCCCGCGGGTGACCTCCGTTTCCCGAACAGTGCCGCCGTTCACCGGCGAGCATCGCCGGAGTCCAACCTCCACTCGGGGCAGAGGAAGAGGAGGGAGGCCGACTAGTCAAACCTGACCAGTGGGTCCCCCGGGCCCACTGTCAGTGACTCACGCGCCGTCCACGCTGGATAAGTGGAGGTGTAAAAGCTCAAGTATGTCTCCTCTGTGTGAAAGCGTATTCCCCTCTGAAACGTTTTCTTTTCTGTTTTATTTTAAAAACAGATTTTGACCACAACTTTGACTGGCTATAACTTTTTAAATATAACTCCAAATGAATTGATTCATTTTCCTACATCTCTCAAATTCTGTCTAGTTTATTTTAAGATTTATTTTTAAATTTTCCAAACAACTTTTTTGTACTGTTTTTGAAATATGTGTTATTTGCATATTTTTGAAAATAGGATTTTTGAAGAGAAGAAAACTTTTAAAAGTTTTGGAGAGCACCCCACCTCTCCACACCTTGAAGGCAAGCATTCTGAACCCCAGAATAATATTTTTGGTGTATTAGTTGACACGTTTATAATACCACCTCATTTCGGAGAACTCGTTATTTTATGTGGTGAGACGATCATTTGCATGGATGCATATTAGTGATTTCCTTGCTGTTGGAAATGAATATACATGTGATGGTAATCATCCTCATGTGCCTTGCATGCATGCCGGAAAGGAACCCGGGAAAGCCTCTGCCTTGGGTAGGCGTGAGCTTGTCGCCGGCCTCCGTCGGGACGGTTATGTCCGGTATGGCATAGTATGGTATAATGGGTGGTGATTCTGTTGGTTGAAATATATTTGTTATACATGTCATGCAGGGAATTCATAAACCTCCTGAGTCGACCGTAGATCAAGTTTTGTTCTAGTAACCGCCATACTTGTTTTGTACTACCACTTGTCCCTGCCGCAGGTAGGGTACGGTTCAGTAAGTCGTCAACCCCTTTCAAGCACACACCGTACAGAGAGGCCATGGTGGAAGATACCGGTTGTAGCCAGTAGACATGCCACCTGGTCCGGGGGCATGGGTGTTTCCGGTTGGGACCGAGAGGGGGGCACCCCTTAGAGCGCGCGATAGAAATTTGATCCCATGCTACGCGAGGTTGTAGCCTCCCCACTTAGAGTTTTGCTTAACAAGTGTCGCGGGTGATTCCCGACACAAGTAAAGTTAAGCTGGTGTGTGCAAGTCAGGCGTGTTGTCAACTAAAAGGCCATAGACGGAATTAGTCCCGATGGACTACAGGAATCCGTTACTCGTGGGTAAAGAGTACACTCTCTGCAGAGATATTAAACCTATTCGAATAGCCGTGTCCATGGTTAAGGATTACAGTCTGGGATGGGTCAAGTGTCGGTCTTAGTGTCGGTCTTCGGAGGAGAAACCTAAACTCGAATATTAATGATGACATGTGATATATGATGGTTATGATTGTTATCATTATGGACTAACCATTTGCATTGTTTGAAATAATGAATATCCCTGGGACGGTACCACCTCCTGGATATTCACTATGATTATAAGCCCTTTATGCGGCGTCGCTCAGACGCCCGACTGTGGCATGTTCGTTATTTCATTTTCATATAGGCCCTTTATGCAGCGTCGCTCAGACGCCCGACTGTGGCATGTTCGTTATTTCATTTTCATATAAGCCCTTTATGTGGCGTCGCTCAGACGCCCGACTGTGGCATGTTTGTTATTTCATTTTCTCATAAGCCCTTTATGTGGCGTCGCTCAGACGCCCGACTGTGGCATGCTTGTTATTTTATTTACTTTATAAGCCCCTTACGTGGTGTCGCTAAGACGCCCGACTGAGGCATGCTCACTTTTACTATCCTTTCGAGACGTCGCTTCAGGCATCCGATCGGTGCATTTTATTTCTATTCTGTCATTGCATATTCCGGTTGCATATAAATAACCTGCTTGCATGCATCAAGATTTTATTTATGACTGACGATGTGATCATAGAATATTTCAGTGTATGTTGATCAATTATATTATACATGTGTTCTTAATGTTTGTGAGTACATTCAAAGTACTCACTGGCTTGTCCCTGGCTATTGTCTTGGCCAGATTGCTTGCTTGGAGAGGAGCGTGGCGATGACAGCCTCGGGACCTAAGCAACGGTGATAGCAGCCTCGCAAAGATAGGAGTTAACATGGTCAGCTGTTCCTGTGGGAAATGGAGTCCCATAGACCGTGGTGATCCACAAACCGCTTCCGCCCTCAACCACTAGAAACCATTTGATGTACTCATAGGCCACAATGGTCTTGTACTGCACATTTTGTATTTTTGCTTGGAATTTCCGTATCAAGCTGGTGCCTCATCAGCTAATAGTAATCCTGGGGCTGGTGAGCACAACGGCCATTTTCTAGAAATTAATACCCAGAAAACCGGTCGTGACAGACTTGGTATCAGAGCCAGGCTGACCATTGGCTAATCCTATCTAGTCAAGTCGAAACACCTAGGTAAACCAACCCACCAAACCATAACCAAACCCCAGCCAAGTTTCTCGTGCAAGATAGCCACACAGTGACCCAACACCTTTTTGCAGTCGGTGCTCAACCTATCAACCTAACCTGTTGCTCATGCGCGAGTGACCGAATCCTGAATAGTCTTTTCGCAAGCGTGCGAAGGAAGACTCCGTCCCCTTTTCTATAAAAGGGCACGCTAGCCTCAACCCACTCCAGCTAATTCCGACGGTGAGACCCGTGGAGAAGCCTCGACATCCACAAGGCACGCCCGCTTGGATATGAACGAAGTAGACTAATTTACTCGATTAGTACCGAGCCTTAGTACGGCCACGCCCTGTATTTGTGTGTCGCCATGATTGAATGATGTTTGCTTGAGCGCCTTGATTTTTTTTACCATGCTTGTGTACATCGGTGAACGGTTGCATTTTACTTTGAGCGTACCAAAAACCAACCCCGGCCACACAAAGTTTGTGCTATGAGTAAGCTTTTTGGTTCCAACTAACAGGGAAGATATTTTCAAAAAAAACAACCCTAACAAATCTCGAGGACGAGATTTTTTCTTAAGGGGGGTAGTGTTGTGACACCCCAAATTTTTGACCTTGTTTTATTAATTAAAATTTTTTTGCCAGGAAATTAAAACTTTTATTTTCTGGGCTCCCTTTTTTATTTTTGAACCTTTTTCTCCCTTGTTATTATGGAGTTTTCCTCCCAAAATGAAAACTTTTCAAATATGTTACTGGACTTGTTTAACCTCTCAAGAAAAACTCTTCTATTATTAGTAGAACTAATTACATAATTAATTTGCTTGATCTTCATTTTCTTGAAAAATGGTCTTTCCAAGGTTACATGGCCATATTTGAACTACAACCATTTGATGAACTCTTTCATAATTCCAACCAAAATTTGGAGATGTCATGTGATGTTTCTAAATCACTTTTGTGCAAAAATATCTTCATTTCATGAAATATTTTGAGCTCTACACCCAATTTTGTTCTCTGGTCCAGTGGGCAATTTTGCACTACAACTCATTTAAATATTTCTTTCTGGCCTCCACCAAAATTATGGGATGTTGGTAGTAGAATATTATTCAACATTATGCAAAAACCTAGTGCTGTTCTTTGAAAATTTTGAGTGAATCAACCTCTTTTCCATTCTGGTCCAGCCTTGTGAATTCTACTGCAACCCTATTTATTTTTGCTCCAGTAACCTTGTGCCTTCTCCTACTTGTAGACAGCCCTACCAAACCCCTAAGTCCAGTAGCATGCACCCATTGGAATGTTTTTGGTTCATGAAATGATGCCATTTATTTCCTGTCTAGAACTGTAGTTTTGCAAAACTTGCACTAACAAGTTTGTGCTTTTTACAAACAAACCTCACCACCCTCTTGTACATCCAAAGAGACTTCTATCTGGAGATTTTGGCCCCTCCAAGAACTGCCTAGATGCCTCTGGCATTTTGACAAACACCCTGTGGGCATGAACAGATTTGGCATGTTTGTAAGTTTGTGTTGTGAACTTTCCCACCTGTCCTAACCAAGTTGTCTAGTGGCTTACTAACGGTCTCTAACCTAGGCCTGTGGATTTGCATTAGCCGTCTAGCAGTTTTGGTCGCCCTGGCATTTCGTCAAACGAATGTCGTGCATGCCCGGAGCGCGAGCAGAGCACGCGTTTTGCACGTGCCCGCGGCCGAGCCAGCACGCCCTGGATAAACTTCCCCGAGCTCATCCTGATCCTCTCCCTCTCGCCGCGTCACGCCAAAGGCCCCGACAGCCCCCTGGCGCCCTACAGCGCCGCCACAAGAGCTCTCTTGGCGGCACGCCCGCGGCCGCACCCGCTCCTGCCATGGTCGGCACCGCCCCGACCACCACAGCGCGCCAGCTCGCCTCCATGGACAGTGGAGCGTTCGTCGGTAGCTCCTGGAGCCGACCAGCCACCACCACGTCGCCCTGCAGCACAATAGGGCGGTTCGCCGGCGAACTTATCCACGGCCGCCGCGAACCGACTTGGACGTGCTATAAAGAGAGGCCCCCGAGCATGTTCCGTTCGCGAGGCAGCCTCAGCATGCTCCCCTAGTTCCTCCATGGCAGCTAATCGACCCGGGGAGGTCTTCTTCCCCACCTCCGACGACTGCAGCCGCCGCCACTGCCCCGGCCATTCTGGCGCCACCAGAGCCTCCTCCTCTCCACTCTCTCCACCAGGAACTCCCTCTCCTCCTAGTGTATCCTTCCCCCTGCTCGATTTTGACTGGGACTCGCCGCGGGAGAAAAATCACTTTGCCCGACGGCCACCGTCCGCTGCAGAGCTCGCCGCCGGCAGCTCCGTCCACCCCCGAGACCGCAGCGACTACCGGAGTGACCGCCTAGATCCCCTGAGCCCGCGGGTGACCTCTGTTTCCTGAACGGTGCCGCCGTTCGCCGACGAGCATCGCCGGAGTCCCGCCTCCGCTCGGGGCAGAGGAAGAGGAGGGAGGCCGACTAGTCAAACCTGACCAGTGGGTCCCCCGGGCCCACTGTCAGTGACTCACGCGCCGTCCACGCTGGATAAGTGGAGGCGTAAAAGCTCAAGTACGTCTCCTCTGTGTGAAAGCGTATTCCCCTCTGAAACGTTTTCTTTTCTGTTTTATTTTAAAAACAAATTTTGACTGGCTATAAGTTTTTAAATATAACTCCAAATGAATTGATTCTTTTTCCTACATCTCTCAAATTCTGTCTAGTTTATTTTAAGATTTATTTGAAAATTTTCCAAACAACTTTTTTGTACTGTTTTTGAAATATGTGTTATTTGCATATTTTTGAAAATAGGATTTTTGAAGAGAAGAAAACTTTCAAAAGTTTTGGAGAGCACCCCACCTCTCCACACCTTGAAGGCAAGCATTCTGAACCCCGGAATAATATTTTTGGTGTATTAGTTGACACGTTTATAACACCACCTCATTTCGGAGAACTCGTTATTTTATGTGGTGATACGATCATTTGCATGGATGCATATTAGTGATTTCCTTGCTGTTGGAAATGAATATACATGTGATGGTAATCATCCTCATGTGCCTTGCATGCATGCCAGAAAGGAACCCGGGAAAGCCTCTGCCTTGGGTAGGCGTGAGCTTGTCGCCGGTCTCCGTCGGGACGGTTATGTCCGGTATGGCATAGTATGGTATAATGGGTGGTGATTCTGTTGGTTGAAATATATTTGTTATACATGTCATGCAGGGAATTCATAAACCTCCTGAGTCGACCGTAGATCGAGTTTTGTTCCAGTAACCCCCATACTTGTTTTGTACTACCACTTGTCCCTGTCGCAGGTAGGGTACGGTTCAGTAAGTCGTCAACCCCTTTCAAGCACACACCGTACAGAGAGGCCATGGTGGAAGATACTGGTTGTACCCAGTAGGCATGCCACCTGGTCCGGGGGCATGGGTGTTTCCGGTTGGGACCAAGATGGGGGCACCCCTTAGAGCGTGCGATAGAAATTTGATCCCATGGTACGCGAGGTTGTAGCCTCCCCACTTAGAGTTTTGCTTAACAAGTGTCGCGGGTGATTCCTGACACAAGTAAAGTTAAGCTGGTGTGTGCAAGTCAGGCGTGTTGTCAACTAAAAGGCCATAGACGGAATTAGTCCCGATGGACTACAGGAATCAGTTACTCGTGGGTAAAGAGTACACTCTCTGTAGAGATATTAAACCTATTCGAATAGCCATGTCCATGGTTAAGGATTACAGTCTGGGATGGGTCAAGTGTCGGTCTTAGTGTCGGTCTTCGGAGGAGAAACCACTAAACTCGAATATTGATGATGACATGTGATATATGATGGTTATGATTGTTATCATTATGGACTAACCATTTGCATTGTTTGAAATAATGAATATCCCTGGGACGGTACCACCTCCTGGATATTCACTATGATTATAAGCCCTTTATGCAGCGTCGCTCAGACGCCCGACTGTGGCATGTTCGTTATTTCATTTTCATATAAGCCCTTTATGCGGCGTCGCTCAGACGCCCGACTGTGGCATGTTCGTTATTTCATTTTCATATAAGCCCTTTATGTGGCGTCGCTCAGACGCCCGACTGTGGCATGTTTGTTATTTCATTTTCTCATAAGCCCTTTATGTGGCGTCGCTCAGACGCCCGACTGTGGCATGCTTGTTATTTTATTTACTTTATAAGCCCCTTACGTGGTGTCGCTAAGACGCCCGACTGAGGCATGCTCACTTTTACTATCCTTTCGAGACGTTGCTTCAGGCATCCGATCGGTGCATTTTATTTCTATTCTGTCATTGCATATTCCGGTTGCATATAAATAACCTGCTTGCATGCATCAAGATTTTATTTATGACTGACGATGTGATCATAGAATATTTCAGTGTATGTTGATCAATTATATTATACCTGTGTTCTTAATGTTTGCGAGTACATTCAAAGTACTCACTGGCTTGTCCCTGGCTATTGTCTTGGCCAGATTGCTTGCTTGGAGAGGAGCGTGGCGATGACAGCCTCGGGACCTAAGCAACGGTGATAGCAGCCTCGCGAAGATAGGAGTTAACATGGTCAGCTGTTCCTGTGGGAAATGGAGTCCCATAGACCGTGGTGATCCACAAACCGCTTCCGCCCTCAACCACTAGAAACCATTTGATGTACTCATAGGCCACAATGGTCTTGTACTGCACATTTTGTATTTTTGCTTGGAATTTCTGTATCAAGCTGGTGCCTCATCATCTAACAGTAATCCTGGGGCTGGTGAGCACAACGGCCATTTTCTGGAAATTAATACCCGGAAAACCGGTCGTGACACCCTCTCTCTCCACTAAGGCCCATAAGGCCCACTATTTCTCCAGGGGGGTTCCGGTAACCCTCCAGCACTCCGGTTTTCTCCGAAACCATCCGGAACACTTCCGGTGTCAGAATATAGTCATCCAATATATCAATCTTTAAGTCTCGGCCATTTTGAGACTCCTCGTCATGTCCGTGATCATATCCGGGACTCTGAACTACCTTCGGTACATCAAAACACAAAAACTCATAATACCGATCATCACCAAACTTTAAGCGTGCGGACCCTACGGGTTCGAGAACTATGTAGACATGACCGAGACACGTTTCCGGTCAATAACCAACAGCGAACCTGGATGTTCATATTGCTCCCACATATTCTACGAAGATCTTTATCGATCAAACCGCATAACAACATACGTTGTTCCCTTTGTCATCGGTATGTTACTTTCCCGAGATTCGATCGTCGGTATCTCAATACCTAGTTCAATCTCATTACCGGAAAGTCTCTTTACTCATTAGTTATAATGCTTGCAAGGCTTATAGTGATGTGCATTACCGAGTGGGCCCAGAGATACCTCTCCGACAATCGGAGTGACAAATCCTAATCTTGATTTATGCCAACTCAACAAGTACCAATAGAGACACCTGTAGAGCATCTTTATAATCACCTAGTTACGTTGTGATGTTTGGTATCACGCAAAGTGTTCCTCCGATAATCGGGAGTTGCATAATCTCATAGTCGTAGGAACATGTATAAGTTATGAAGAAAGCAATATCAACAAACTAAACGATCATCGTGCTAAGCTAACAGATGGGTCAAGTCAATCACATCATTCTTTAATGATGTGATCCCGTTCATCAAATGACAACTCTTGTCCATGGCTAGGAAACTTAACCATCTTTGATTAACGAGCTAGTCAAGTAGAGGCATACTAGTGACACTCTGTTTGTCTAGGTATTCACACATGTACTAAGTTTCCGGTTAATACAATTCTAGCATGAATAATAAACATTTATTATGATATAAGGAAATAAATAATAACTTTATTATTGCCTCTAGGGCATATTTCCTTCAAAGATGTCCAAGATAGTATATTTATATGTGAAATCTCTCTTCCTTCAATATTGTTTCATGAATTATTCAAGTGACCAATACAATGTTGGCTAACCTTCAATAAATTTACCACCTCTACTTCTTATATGTGAAGTCATTACTCCCCATGGAATAAGTATATGAAACATATATAAATTTCAGATTGATGATATTCAAATCATTCAACTATTTACTCATAGGATATAAGTGAAGCACACGAGTAAATGACAAACTACTCCAAAAAGATATAAGTGAAGATCAATGAGTAGTTAAATAATTATTTAGCTATGTGAAGACTCTCCCATTTAAGTATGTCAGATCTTGAGATATTACTCAAACAGCAAGAAAAACAAAATAAAACGACAATTCAAGGATAGCACTCATCATGTGAAGAAGCAAAAACTTAGGATCAACCGATACTAATGATAGTTGTCGAAGAAGAAAGGTGGGGTGCCAACCAGGGCATCCCCAAGCTTAGACGCTTGAGACTTCTTGAAATATTATCTTGGGATGCCTTGGGAATCCCCAAGCTTGAGCTTTTGTGTCTCCTTAATTCCTCTCATATCACGGCCTGCCTAAATCTCAAAGGCTTCATCGACACAAAACTCAACAAGGACTCGTGAGATAAGTTAGTATAAACCAATGCAAAAACCTTATCATACTCTACTGTAGCAAATCACTATAATTATTATTCAACATTTCATACTAAATAACTCTGCATATTTAATAGTCATATCCTCAAATGGAATCATTAAACAAGCAAACATATGCAAACAATGCAAACATAACAGCAATCTGCCTAAACAGGACAGTCTGTAAAGAATGCAGAAAGATCCATACTTCCCTAGCTCCAAAAATTATGAAAGAAAATTTCCACTATATTAAATTTATCAGAGCTTATTATTCAAAAGGTTTAAACATTTTATCACATTCTGACTTTTCTAGGGAATTTTTGCAACAGCGGTAAACTTTCTGTTTTCAAACAGTGACATGTAGACTTGTAAAATAGGCATAGTAAAGGCTATCAATGCCACTTTTATTGAAATGAAAGATGCAATTTTTTTATGAATAACATCAAGAAAATCCTAACAAAATAAATTGACGCTCCAAGCAAAACAGATATCATGTGGTGAATAAAAATATAGCTCCAAGTAAAGTTACCGATGAACAAAGACGAAAGAGGGGATGACTTCCGGGGCATCCCCAAGCTTAGGATCTTGGTTGTCCTTGAATATTGCCTTGGTGTGCCTTGGTAATCCCCAAGCCTAGGCTCTTGCCACTCCTTATTCCATAGTCTATCAAATCTTTACCCAAAACTTGAAAACTTCACAACAAAAAACTTAACATAAAACTCGTGAGCTCCGTTAGTAAAAGAAAACAAACCACCACTTCAAGGTACTGTAATTAACTCATTATTTATTTATATTGGTGTTAAAAATAATGTATTCCAACTTTTATATGGTTCATAAACTCTATTACTAGCCATAGATTCATCAAAATAAGCAAACAACACACGAAAAACAGAATCTGTCAAAAACAGAATAGTCTGTAGTAATCTGTAGATTTCGAATACTTATGGAACCCCAAAAATTCTAAATAAATTTCTGGACGTGAGAAATTTATCTATTAATCATCTTAAAAAATAATTAACTAAATATCACTCTCCATTAAAAAATGGCAGCAAATCTCGTGAGCGCTAAAGTTTCTGTTTTTTACAGCAAGATCGCAAAGACTTTCCCCAAGTCCTACCAAAGGTTCTACTTGGCACAAACACTAATTAAAAGCATAAAACCACATATAAAAAGATGCTAGATGAGTTATTTATTACTAAACAGGGGAAAAAGCAAAAAACAAAAATAAAATTGGGTTGCCTCCCAACAAGCGCTATCGTTTAACGCCCCTAGCTAGGCACGATGATTTCAATGATGCTCACATAAAAGATAAGAATTGAAACATAAAGAGAGCATCATGAAGAATATGACTAGCACATTTAAGTGTAACCCACTCCCTATGCATAGGGATTTTGTGATCAAACAACTTGTGGGAACCAGAATCAACTTGCATAGGAAGGTAAAACAAGCATAACTTCAAAATTTTCAACACATAGAGAGGAAACTTGATATTATTGCAATTCCTACAAGCATATATTCCTACCTCATAATAATTTTCAGTAGCATCATGAATGAATTCAACCATATAACCATCACATAAAGCGTTCTTTTCATGATCTACAAGCATAGAAAATTTACTATTCTCCACATAAGCAAAATTCTTCTCATTCAAAGTAGTGGGAGGAGCAAATTCAACAAAATAACTATCATGAGATTTATAATTAAAATCATGATGACAAGTTTCATGGTTATCATTATTATTTATAGCATACATGTCATCACAATAATCATCATCGATAGGAGGCATGCTTTCATCATAATAAATTTGCACATCAAAACTTGGGGGACAAAAAATATCATCTTTATCAAACATAGCATCCTCAAGCTTGTTGCTTTGCATATCATTAGCATCATAGATATCCAAAGAATTCATACTAACAACATTGCAATCATGCTCATTATCCAAATATTTAGTGCCAAACATTTTAATGCATTCTTCTTCTAACACTTTGGCACAATTATCGGAATCCTTATTTTCACGAAAGACATTAAAAAGATGAAGCATATGAGGTAACCTTAATTCCATTTTTTTATAATTTTCTTTTATAAACTAAACTAGTGATAAAACAAGAAACTAAAAGATTCGATTGCAAGATCTAAAGATATACCTTCAAGCGCTAACCTTCCCGGCAACAGCGCCAGAAAAGAGCTTGATGTCTACTACACAACCTTCTTCTTGTAGACGTTGCTGGGCCTCCAAGTGCAGAGGTTTGTGGGACAATAGCAAATTTCCCTCAAGTGGATGACCTAAGGTTTATCAATCCGTGGGAGGCGTAGGATGAAGATGGTCTCTCTCAAACAACCCTGCAACCAAATAACAAAGAGTCTCTTGTGTCCCCAACACACCCAATACAATGGTAAATTGTATAGGTGCACTATGTCACACCCTAGCTAGTTCATGCATTAGAGTGTTGCATCATGTCTATCCTTTCATCAGAAACTTGAAATGGGGATGTCAGAACCCCCAGCCCCCTCTGAAACCAACTAGGGTTTACTAAAACTTTTTTTCAATGAACCTAAAATGCCCTTCTAAAATGTCCATCATTTTTGTCTTGCTTCAAAACCTCTGCCAAAAGTGTTGCACCATTTTCTAGGTCATCTCAGGGTCTTTGAATTAAATGATAAGTATTTGAATTTGGGCATTTAAAATTATATAAAATATTTCAAATGCTCAAATATTCCTAAACTGAAATGTTTCATGTTGGAAATATTCCAACTTTGGACCAGGAGCAGTTTGGTGATTTTAGGAGTTGCCTAGGTATTTTTAATAATTCAACAAAGTTGCAGAAAAATATAAAAAGAAAAAAACAGAAAGGAAGGACTTACTTGGCGCCTGCAACCCAGCCCACCTGCCGGCCCAGCCCAGCGCCGCGCCAGCGAGCTGCTTGCCGGCCAGGCAGGCAGGCAGGTGCTCGACGGCGAGCACCGCATGGGTGCCACGCACCTGCTCGCCGCCTCGCCGCTCCACTCACCCGGCTAACGCCGTGGATCGATCCCTCTCTCTCCCCCGAACCCCCCCAGACACCTCCTCTCCTCTCCAGCTCCTCCCCCTCGCGCTCCCCAGCCATGGCCGACGCCACTGCCGCTGTTCCATCGCCGTAGCCGCGCTCCCCGCCGCCCGTGCGTCGTCTCGTC
>NC_057803.1:556768548-556862321 GCF_018294505.1 Triticum aestivum | reverse complement strand
CGTCCACTTCGTCGAGCTAACCGAGCCCCGCGTGCTCGTGAGGCCCGAGTCCACCGCACCGACCTCGCCCGAGTCCGCCGTCGCCGGAGATCCCCTTCAACGCCGTCGCCGCATCAGCTCGTCCCCGACCCCGCCGGTGGCCTCTACGGGTGCTCTGTGAGCCTAGCTACCCCTCCTACCCTTCCTCTCTCACCCCCGAGCTATGTAGCCACCGCACGAAGATCACCCGCACGCACCGCCGCGGATCTCGTCGCCGACGTGCTCCCGGCCATCCTCCGGCCAACTCACGGTGTCCAACACACTCACCACGTTGCGTTGAGTCCAACCGTGCACTCCCCGCACCTCACCGCACACCCTAGCCCCGAGTTCGCCTTCACCCGAACTCCGGTGACCGCCTAGGTCGTCGCCGGCGCCAACTCCGGCCACCCCGACCGCAACTGACTCCACCAAGAGCCGCGGCTCGTCCTCAGCTCCACCCCGATGCCCTCCGCGACCCATTTGGTGGCCGGAATGGCCAAAACCACTTCCGCCGCCGCGTCGGGCTCGCCGGCGGCTAAACGCCGGTGCAGCCATTTTGACTTTGACCACGGGTGGGCCCTGGTTGACTCTGTTGAGTCAATGACAGGTGGGGCCCCCTTATGCTAATTATCCAGATTAGTTTAAACTAAATTAAATTAGTTAATTATCCACTGACACCCTGGACCCACGCGTCAGGTTTGACCTGGACCGGGTCTGTTGACTTGCTGAGGTCAGCATGACCTCATGCTGACGCAGTAAACCTTTTCTGAAATTAAAATAAATCTAAAATGATTTATAAATTCCAGAAATTGTTGCAAACTTCAAAAATTCATATAAATTCAACCGTAGCTCCAAATCAAACAAATTATATATGAAAAATGATTAGAAAAATCCAATCTATCCATCTGTACTAGTTTCATGCATGTTTAGACAAACTAACTTGAGGTTTAGTGCAGAACAACATAAAACACTTTAAAGGGCCATTTATGAGTTTGAAATTTGAATCTTTGGTTCAAATTGATTCAAACCCATCTGGTTTTAGTTGCATTAGCCCAACACACTCATATTGCCATGTTTCATGCATGCATCATATTGTCGCACATTGTTTGGTGATGGTTGTGTATCGGTGTTCTTTGCGGCAGGTTCTGCCTCCGAGGAGTACCGTGATTACCCTAGCGAAGAACCGTATCCGTGCATCGATCCATCAGGCAAGCAACCAACCATTTCATCATATCGATACAATCCCATGTTCTCGCTCTTGCTCTCTTTTACTGCATTAAGACAACGCGTTTCAAACTGCTGTGTGCTATGGTAGTTGAACCCATTTCCTCTGCATGACCTGTCATTGCCACAATAATTAGATGAAACCCACTAGCATGTGTAGGAATTGATTGAGCCATATGTATGTGTTGTTCCTACCTTGCTATGCCTGCTATGCTTAGAGTCGTGTCAGGTCTGGTTCATCTGGGTGATGGGCTAGAGTGAAATGATCATGTCGGTAATGAGAGTGATGTGGTGAACACGTTTTGGTAAAGGTATCAATGAGAGGCCATGTAGGAGTACATGGTGGGTTGTTTCATTGAAGCCGACCTTAAGAACTGAGATCTGTATGCGTGATTTAAGATTCAACTACTACCATGCATTGGGCCCTGAAATATGACCCCCCTCGACTTCTTATTCACCCTAGTCCTTTGTCCAGGAGTTGCAAGTAGTTTCTGGTGTTTGTAGCTTACTGGAGGCCGTGGACAGCGCTGACCCGCGGGGTGGGCTGTGATGCGGTAGGTACGTGGCATGGTGTATCGAATACCCGTTAGGTATCTCGGGAACCCTGTACACATCGTTCGGGGCCGTATGGGAAACCTCGGCCGGACTCCCTGCGGATGGAACCTGGATAGGCGATAAACCTGGACTAGAGACTTAGGTGTTTAGGTAGGTCGTGGTCTACACCCACGTCGGCTTTCGCTTGAAGTCTGCCGAGCACATGTCGTGTGCAGATGCTAAGTGGTGGAAACATGTATGAAGAAGTACACCCCTAATGGGTTAACATGATCTATTCGAATAGCCGCGTCCGCGGTAAAGGACTACTTGGTTGCTTATACAGTTTATAGACAAGTGAATGGATACTACTAAAAATCTCAAGATAAGCGTGAGTGCCGAGGATGGCCCTTCCGTAGGATGACGGAGGTGGATCCTCGGTGGTGTATTGAAGTGGTGAGTAGTGGACTCGTGTGCGCAAAAAACCATTTCAAGTTGGAGTCTCGTAGGATAGTTTAGCCAAGGGTCAAAGCTGGCTTGCTGCAATAACTCCACCAACCCTTCTTGATAATGTGCATGTATGTAGGATCTGACGTAAGTCTTGCTGGGTACCTTTGTACTCATGTTGCTATAATTTACATTTTACAGAAGACGCTGCAACCCCTTCTGATGGGTTCTTCGTAGACGTTGACATCGACGAGTAGACTAAGGCCCAGGTGGTAATCCTGAGCTTGTGAAGGTCCACGTAGTATAGCTAGGCTTTCCAAGCCTCTTTTATTTTACTAGTTGTCTGTACTCAGACAAGTTACCTCCGCTGCTGGTTTGTATGACTGTATGACTTGAATGTGGGTCGTGTGACCCGTACTTGTATGTATGTTATGTATGGCTCTCTGAGCCTTTAAATAAAGTACTTGTGTCGTAGAGTCATGTTGTGATGCCTTGTTGTATTTGCACATATCGAACATATTGTGTGTATGATTGAAATGCTTGGTATGTGTGGGATCTGACTATCTAGTTGTTTATCTTTAGTAGCCTCTCTTACCGGGAAATGTCTCCTAGTGTTTCCATTGAGCCATGGTAGCTTGCTACTGCTCCGGAACACTTAGGCTGGCCGGCATGTGTCCTTCTTCGTTCCTGTGTCTGTCCCTTCGGGGAAATGTCACGCATTGAGTACCGGAGCCCTGTTAGCCCGCTACAGCCCGGTTTACCGGAGTCCTGCTAGCCCAGTGCTACAGCCCGGACCCACTTGCCGATGACCGACATGTTCGATGCTGGGTCATGGATGCCTGTCCCTGTAAGTCTGTGCCACTTTGGGTTTACGACTAGTCATGTCAGCCCGGGCTCCTTATCATATGGATGCTAGCGACATCATCATATACGTGAGCCAAAAGGCGCAAACGGTCCCGGGCAAAGGTAAGGCGACACCCGTGGGAATACCGTGCGTGAGGCCGCAAAGTGATATGAGGTGTTTGAGTCGGGGTCCTGACAGCGTTGGTATCAGAGCAGGACTGCCTGTAGGTTCTCCAAGCCAAACTGGTCGATGTTGAGTCTAGAAATGCTTTAGTTATATGTAGGGGAATTGATTGTGGGATGGCACGTAAGGCTCTTTTTACTTCTTTACCTCATGGCATTCTGATCTGAGTCAGTCCATTCTTCTACCGGGGATTAAGGATTAGGATCTTCTCTCTCTATCAGGTTCACGTGTTACGAATCAGTAGTACCTTATAGGTTTGATGACTACAAGCCTAGTTCAGTTCTACTACCTTGTTATGCTGATAAGTTGAACCCAGAACCTGGATATGATATTGTTGAGTGTCTATGCAATTTTTTGATAAATGTCTCAAACCCTTCTTGAGCATTTACAGCTGTTATGCTGTCGAAATTTTGCTAGAAATTCTAATGCATTTGCATTATGGTTGTGCTTTCAGATGGCCACTCGCGACCAAAATCAAGTGGTTCGCCTGACCCGATGCATTGGTGTGACCGGTCATACGGCCATGTTAGTCCGAGTGATGATCGAGACGGGTTACCGCTGGGATCCCGAATACACGGTCGAAGAGCAGTTTCAAGATTTTAACCAAAGCCAGTATCTTTGCACCGTCCGGATATTTCCCTCTTATCCTGGTTCTACCGAGGCTCTTCACTGTTCCTATGGGCTCGGTGTTACTATTGAGATGGCTGTTGTCACATCCCTAGTTCTGGTATGACCTAGACTAGCTGGTCATTTGTGCATCATGTTTATATTCCATTTAAATTTGAAATGAGGATTGGTGGAACCCTCAGAATCATTTTTGAAAATGACCCAAATAAAAATTTCTCTAAAAGGGTCCAAGAAAATGCTCATGTTGCTCTCTGAAAATATTGGACAGAGATAAAAATCAAACCAATATTTTTAAGAGCTCATAGGTATTAATTTTGGGCATTTGGAATTAATGCAGTAATTATTTGCTTTGGATGTATATTGTTATATATATATAATATGTCCAAAAATTATGCCATTTATAAAGGAGCTCTGGATTAATATAACTAGCTTCCATAAAATTTGGCATAAGTAAATAAATTGATTTAGTATTATTACTAAATCAGAACAAATGTCAGAAAAATAGAAAAGAAAAACAAAACCAGGAAAAAACCTTACCTGGGCTTCTTACCTGGCGCCTCTGGCCCAGCAAGCCAGCCCAGCCCACCACCGCCGTCGTCCTCCTGGCGCCAGTCGGCCAGGCGTGTGGCCGACGCGCGCGCACAGGCGGAGCGCCACGCCACCAGCTCGCTTGCCTGCCTACCCTGCCAGCGCGACGCCGCGATGCTTCTTCTCGGTGCCGCCCAGATCCCCTGGCCTCACCCCCCTCTCTCCCGTGCTTTTCCCCTTCTCCCTCTCTCTCACCCGAGAATCACCGCCGCCGCCGACGAGCATCACCGTAGCCACCGCCTCCCCCTCGTCCCTCCGTTGTGTCCACGCGCTCCGCCGCTGTGGGCTACGCCTCCTCGACGAGACACAAGACGCCGGACGCCCCGTGGAGCCGTCGCCGTCGCCTTCATCACCTCCGGCCGCCGCAGATCGCCATCGCCGTTGATTCGCCGCACGCAGGACGTCCCCGAGCCCACTGACGCCTTCGCTGGATCCACCGTGAGCATCTTCCCGTTTCCCCTCTCTTCTCCCCCTCGTTCCCGCGCCGTAGCCCTTTCCCCACCATGGCCGAACCTCCGCCGCCGCCGAGCTCGCCGTCGACGCAGCTCCGGTGACCATTTGGTCACCCCGGCGAGTCCAACACACTCGTAAGGTCCCGTAGAGCATCCCTAGCGCTTTGCTTCGCTCGTCTTCGAGCTCCAACCATGTTTTCGTGCACGACCGAACTCCGGCGGCCGCAGCCGAGCTCGCCGCCGTCGACTCCGGCCATCCCAGGCCCAACCAGGGTCACCGGCCGACGCGCCATCGAGCTGGCTTTCCAACACACCTAGCCGCGCGCCATTTGGAGCACCACAGAGGAAACCCGGGGCACAAGTACGCCGCGGACCTCGCCGGCGACTAACCGCCGGCGGGTTTGACTTGTTCGACCTGGGGTTTGACCCCCCAGGGTCACTGACGCGTGGGCCATGCCCCTGGTTAGTTTAGGTATTAGTTTAGTTAGTGCTAATTAACTCAGTTAATTAGTTGTCTCACTGACAGTGGGCCCCAGCGCCACTAACCTTTTTAATTAGGATTAAACTAACCCTGTTTAACCCCAATGTCACTGACGTGTGGACCCCACACGTCAGGTTTGACCCCAGTCAGCCGCAGTTGACTGCTGACGTCGTGCTGACGTCATGCTGGCGCAATAATATGATTTCTGGATTTAAATTAAATCAGGAAATTCCAGAAATTGTTTTAAACTTCAAAAATTCATATCAATTCAACCGTAGCTCAGATTAAAATAATTTATATATGAAAAATTATCAGAAAAATGCAATCTTTCCATCTGTACTAGTTTCATGCATGACAAACCAACTTATACTTGCTGTATAGGTGAAAACACATTATGGCATATATAGGAGCTTAATTTGGAGATGCATTTGGTTCAAATGGACTTCAAACCAAATGGATACCAGTTGCATTAGCTCAAACAACATCACAACTTCATGCCATGTTCATGCATCATATTGTTGCATATGCTTGTGTATTGATTGTTGGCACCGTTCCTTCTCGATAGGTCCTACTCTGGAGGACGTTCCAGAGTACCTGTCTGTGAAGCAGTGCCTCCTCTGTTGATCTACCAGGCAAGCAAACCCCCTTGTTCATTCCGATACAATCCTACCCTCTCGCTCCTGCTCTCAGTTATTGCATTAGGACAACAACGATTCTTCTGCTACTTTGTGCTGCGGTAGTTGAACCCATTCCTCTGCATGACCTGTCATTGCCACAGTAAATAGTTGAAACCCACTAGCATGTGTAGGAGTTGATTGAAGCCATTGTTGTGTTCCTACCATGCTATGCCTGCTGTTGCTTAGAGTTGTGTCCGGTCTGATTCATTGGGAATGAATTGGAGTGTTACGATATGTTCTGGTGCTGAGAGTTAAGTGTGTGAACACGATTTGGTAAAGGTAGCGGTGAGAGGCCATGTAGGAGTACATGGTGGGTTGTCTCACTGGAACCGTCCTTAAGCACTGAGTTCTATGTATGTTGTCCAATGACTCGATACTACCACACATTGGGCTCCGGGCGCTCCAAGCCCTCTCGACTTATTAACCAACTTGATCTCTGTCCAGGAGTCGCAACTAGTTTCTGGTGTTTGTAGGTAGTGTTAGTAGTCTACCAAGTGGCACCCGGCCAGGTGGGCTTGGGACAGACTAGGCACAAGTGGCACGGTGTACCAAGCGTAGATCCATCCGGCGAGGTGGGCTTGGGAACCCTGCACACATCGTTTGGGGCCGTGAGTGAAACCCCGGCCGGATCTCCTTGCGGATGGAACCCGAATAGGCGATAAACCTGGATTAGAGTCTTGTGTGGTTAGTCAGGTCGTGGCCGACACCCTCGCCAGGCTTCCGC
Source organism: Triticum aestivum (assembly GCF_018294505.1). Lineage (NCBI taxonomy): Eukaryota > Viridiplantae > Streptophyta > Magnoliopsida > Poales > Poaceae > Triticum > Triticum aestivum. Next base: position 556,855,525 of record NC_057803.1, on the reverse strand, counting down.
TTGAAGGTTGCCGAGATACATGACGTGTACATGGCGGTAAGTGGCGAGAGCGTGTGTGAAGAAGTACACCCCTGCAGGGTTAACATGATCTATTCGAATAGCCGGGTCCGCGGTTATGGACTTCTTGGATGCTTACATGGTACATAGACAACTTGATGTGGATACCATAAAATGCTCAAGACAAGTGTGAGTGCTATGGATGGCCTTCTCGTAGGGAGACGGGAATGAATCCATAGTAGTGTATTGTGTGGTGATTAGTGGACTCGTGTGCGCCATATCACCTCAAGAGTTTCTGGTAGTCGTAGAACAGGATAGCCACAGAGTCAAAGCTGGCTTGCTGCAACTAAACCCCACATTACCCTCTTGATACAAATGCATGTATGATAGGATCTGATGTAATTCTTGCTGAGTACCTTTGTACTCATGTTGCTTTATTTATGTTTTTGCAGCGGAGACTTCGGTCTTAATAGTGTTCTCGTGGACTTCGACGAGTAGCTTGTACCTCAGCTACGATCTTGATCGGACGTTGTAGATAGTCAGGCTTTCAGCCTTTTTCATTTTTAGATGTCTGTACTCAGACATGTAATGCTTCCGCTTGTTGCTTGATTGCTCTGAATGTTGGGTCATGTGACCCCTGTTTGTAATAATGCTATGATGGCTCTTCTGAGCCTTTATCTATATGAGTTGTTGAGTTATGCCGTGATGCCATGTTGTACAGCACATACTTGCATGTTATGCGTACGTGTAATGTGTATTGCTATGTGTGGGATCTGACTATCTAGTTGTTTATCCTTAGTAGTCTCTCTTACCGGGAAATGTCTCCTAGTGCTTCCACTGAGCCCTGGTAGCTTGCTACTGCTCTGGAACACATAGGCTAGCCGGCATGTGTCCTTCTTCGTTCCTGTGTCTGTCCCTTCGGGGAAATGTCACGCGATGAATACCGGAGTCCTGTTAGCCCGCTACAGCCCGGTTCACCGGAGTCCTGTTAGCCCAGTGCTACAGCCTGGATTCACTCGTTGATGACCGACACGTTCGATGCTGGGTCATGGATGCCTGTCCCTGTAAGTTAGTGCCACTTTGGGTTTACGACTAGCCATGTCAGCCCGGGCTCCTTATCATATGGATGCTAGCGACACTGTCATATCCGTGTGCCAAAAGGCGCAAACGGTCCCGGGCAAAGGTAAGGCGACACCCGTGGGGATACCGTGCGTGAGGCCGCAAAGTGATATGAGGTGCTACATGCTAGATCGATGTGGCATTGAGTCGGGGTCCCGACAGCTGTGCAAGATGCGGCTTATTCTATGATGACCATCATGCGAGTCAGGACTGGCCTGCTTTGCAACACCGACTTTCGGTATATGCCGGCTTCACTTCCTGGAGCGCACGGTTATCTCCGGGCTATCTATGCTGACCCCAGTCAGGAGGACTCACTAACTCGCACCACTGCTGAGTTGCTCGAGGATAAGGACCGAGAGAATCGGGCCTTGAGAATGGAGCTTTTCAACACCCGCGCCGATCATTGGGCCACCTTGACTCGGTTTGCACCGGCTGTGCAAGCTGGATGCATGGATATGAGAGATCTGTATCCTGTTAGGTCTGCTCTGCCGGACATGATGGATTGGCGTGATGTGGGAGGCATCACCCCACCTCGTTGTCCTTGCAGGCCACCGTTTGTTGGTGCAAGACCTCACCCTAGCCCTTTTGGTCCACAGGCTCCTCAGGACCGTTTGTTTCCGGATGCTCACGTTGAACTTCCAGGCTATGGAGGAGACTTCTATGAGAACTACTACGGAGATGACTGAGATAGTAGTAGTTCCACTAGGTATTGTAATAGTTGTATTTCCACCGTCCTGCGTGACTTGTGGAATATGACTTAGCGCGTAGTAATTCCGGGGGTGTAGGAAAAACAATGTATAGGAGCTTGGGATGCCTCCGATGATATGTAATCCTCCTCTCATCGTAGTAGTACTTGTTGGTCTTGTACTAAACCTCGTATGGTGTGTATGACGATGGAATAAAAGAAGTAGTTTCTGTATCTACCATGTCATACGGATGATCATCTTGCATTCTGAGTTGTCCACTACATTCTACACTCTATGTCGGAATCTTGTCATGTTGGACTAAACCTTTGTCTTGTTTTTCCTAGGATGGTCAACACCCGCAACAACCCTGCTCCCCCAGAGCAGGCCGAAGGCAGCAGAGTTGGGGATACAAATCTGCCTCACCCTCCCTCTCTGGCAGAAGTTATGCTAGAGGCTGAGAGAAACAAGCGGGAGACCAACCGTTTGTTGGAGCGTATTGAACAGAACACAGCACACCATCAGAGGACTAACTTGGTGTCACTCAGTGATTTCATCAAGTTACATCCACCCACGTTCCACCACTACGTCGAGCCTCTCGACGCCGATGACTGGCTTCGCAGTATTTCTCACAAACTGCGTTCTGCGCTAGTAGCTGAGGCTGACAAGGTCACCTTTGCTGCATATCATCTTGAAGGCCCCGCCAGTCTATGGTGGGAGAATTATGAAGCTATGCGCCCAGCGGTCCACGTCACTACTTGGGCTGAATTGAGCGAGGCTTTTCGTGAACATCACATTCCGGAGGGTCTCATGGACCGTAAACGTGAGGAGTTCTGTAGCTTCACTCAAGGTCGACTCTCTGTTGACGCTTATAGCAGGGAGTTTGGTAACCTTGCCCATTATGCAACGGAGGAAGTTTCTACTGATGCCAAGAAGCAGGCAAGGTTCCGTAAGGGGCTTAGTCCTGAGCTTCGCCGCGACCTCCGTCTGCATGAGTGCACATCCTTTCAGAAGCTTGTTAACAAAGCCATCAGTGCTGAGACTGGTCAGACTGATTATGAAGCAACACGCAAGCATGACCGTGACTTGGGTTCCTCATCCGGTGCTGGTCCTCAGAAGCGCCGCGTGTGGGTGCCTAACACTGCCCTGCCACCCAGGTTCACACCAAGGCCATCCTTCCAGGCGCCTCGCCCAGCTCAGCCATATGCACCAGCCAAGCCCTATGGTGGTCCAACCAACAATGCTCCTCCACGTACCAGTTCCGTGACTTGTTTCAAGTGTGGGGAATCAGGCCACTATATGCGCGAGTGTCCCCAAACCAACCCCAACCAGATAGCAAAAACTGTTGGCCGCGGCAAGCCGACAGGGAAAGTGTTCTACGCCAAGCCGGCCACCACTGCCCGTGGCCATGTTAATTGTGTTTCTGCGGAAGAGGCTCAAGAAGATCCCAACGTCGTTCTTGGTACACTCCTTGTTAATTGCCACCCGGCATCTGTTCTTTTCGATACAGGAGCATCTCATTCATTTATATCCGAGAGCTATGCTCGTCTGCATAACACCACATTCTGTGAGATGCCTACCTTTATGGTAATTCAAACTCCGGGATCCGAATGGCAAACTTCTAGAGTAAGCCATGGAAATGAAATTCAAGTCGACAGACTTGTCTTTCTCGCATCTTTGATAGCCCTCAAATCTTCGGATATTAATATCATCTTGGGTATGGACTGGATGTCAGCCCATCATGCCAAAATTGATTGCTTCTCTAGGACTGTTCAACTCACCCATCCTTCGGGGAAGATAGTCAATGTCTTGACCCGAATAGCCAAGCGACAGTTATATTCTCTTAATGCCAGCCCTTTGCCAGACCTTGAGGACGTTCCGGTAGTCCGTGACTTTCCGGATGTCTTCCCATAGGAATTGCCAGGTGTTCCACCTGACAGAGATGTCGAATTCGTGATAGATCTCATTCCAGGAACTGTCCCAATTTCCAGAAGACCCTACAAGATGGCACCTTTTGAACTAGCCGAGCTTAAGAAACAACTCGATGAGTCCTTGAAAAAGGGTTTCATCCGACCTAGTTCATCTCCTTGGGCTTGCCCCGTCCTCTTCGTCAAGAAGAAGGATGGTACGGACCGGATGGTTGTAGATTATCGACCTGTCAACTTGGTCACAATTAAGAACAAGTATCCGCTCCCCAGGATCAACGACCTGTATGATCAGCTCGCTGGATCCTCAGTCTTCTCTAAAATGGATTTGAGGTTGGGCTACCATCAAATCAAAATCAGAAATGGGGACATTCCAAAAACGGCCTTTGTTACTCGTTATGGCCAATACGAGTACACCGTCATGTCCTTCGGTTTAACCAACGCTCCAGCCACCTTCTCTCGGTTGATGAACTCAATCTTCATGGAGTATTTGGATAAATTCGTCGTGGTTTACCTCGATGATATACTCATCTACTCCAAGAACGAGGAAGAACATGCCGAACACCTAAGGCTAGTGTTGAAGAAACTTCGAGAGCATCGCCTTTATGCCAAATTCTCTATATGTGAATTCTGGTTGTCAGAAGTGACCTATCTTGGACATGTAATTTCTGGTAAAGGCATTGATGTTAACCCTGAGCGAGTTCAAGCCGTCCTTAATTGGACTCCACCTGAATCGGTCAAGCAAGTTCGGAGTTTCCTTGGCCTAGCGAGCTATTGCCGTCGCTTTGTCGAGAATTTCTCCAAAGTTGCCAAACCTCTAACTGAACTCCTCAAGAAAGATAAAAAGTTCGAGTGGACTCCACAATGTGAGCACAGTTTCCAGGAACTGAAAAGACGTTTAACCTCTGCTCCCGTACTGGTACCACCGGAATTTTCCAAGGATTTTGTTATCTACTGCGACGCCTCGCGACAAGGACTAGGCTGTATTCTCATGCAAGATCGACACGTAATTGCTTATGCTTCACGGCAATTACACCCACATGAGGAGAATTATCCTACTCATGATCTAGAGCTTGCAACTGTAGTCTATGCACTTAAAACCCGGCGACATTACCTCCTCGGTAATCGTTGCGAAATATTCACTGATCACCAAAGTCTGAAGTACATCTTCACCCAACCGGATTTGAATCTCAGGCAAAGACGTTGGGTCGAGTTGATCACAGATTTCGACTTAGGAATAACTTACACCCCAGGGAAAGCCAACGTCATGGCTGATGCGCTAAGTCGTAAATCTTATTGTAACAACCTGATGTTACAACAAAGTCAACCGCTTCTCCATGAGGAATTTCGGAAGCTTAACCTTCACATTGTTCCTCAAGGGTTTCTTTCCACCTTGGTGGCGAAACCTACTCTTACGGATCAAATCATCGCTGCCCAAAAGCGAGATAAGGGAATATCTAAGATCAAGGAGAACATTGCTAGCGGAGGTGCTAGATGTTTTTTCACAAATGATCATGGTGTTGTGTACTTTGAGAACCGTTTAGTGGTTCCCAAGAACCAGCATCTACGGCAGTTGATCCTTAAGGAGGCTCATGAATCTCCTCTCACCATTCATCTCGGTAGTACCAAGATGTATCAGGACCTACGCCAGAGGTTCTGGTGGACTAGGATGAAGAGAGAAATTGCTCAGTATATTGCTAATTGCGACGTCTGCCGTCGTGTAAAAGCAGAGCATCAACGGCCTGCTGGCACCCTTCAACCCCTAGCTATTCCTGAATGGAAATGGGATAAAATTGGTATGGACTTCATCACCGGTTTTCCCAGGACCAAGAGAGGGAATAATGCTATCTTCGTTGTTATCGATCGTCTTTCCAAAGTGGCCCATTTCTTACCTGTTCGTGAGAGTATAACTGCTAGTCAGTTAGCAGACTTGTACATCTCCCGAGTAGTGTCTCTCCATGGTGTTCCTTTGGAAATTAACTCGGATCGAGGAAGTCTTTTCACCTCTCGATTTTGGGAAAGTTTCCAAAATGCTATGGGAACCCGCCTTTCTTTTAGTACCGCTTTCCACCCTCAATCAAGTGGTCAAGTGGAACGCGTCAACCAGATTCTAGAAGACATGCTTCGAGCTTCGGTTATCTCATTCGGAATGGATTGGGAGAAGTGCCTTCCATTTGCCGAATTTGCTTATAACAACAGCTATCAATCCAGCTTGGGCAAAGCCCCTTTTGAAGTTCTCTATGGACGAAGGTGTCGAACGCCTCTTAACTGGTCAGAAACCGGGGAAAGACAATTCTTTGCCCGGATATGATTCAGGAAGCAGAAGAGAAAGTTCGCATCGTTCGTGAAAAGTTGAAAACAGCCCAATCTCGTCAAAAGAGTCAATATGACCGAAAACATAAGGCTATGACTTTTGAGGTTGACGAGAAGGCTTACCTTTGGGTTACTCCTCTGAAGGGAACCCATCGCTTCGGTATCAAGGGCAAATTGGCTTCTCGTTACATTGGACCCTTTCGCATTCTCGCAAAACGAGGAGAAGTTGCCTACCAATTGGAACTACCTCCGCATCTCTCCAGAGTCCACGACGTCTTCCACGTTTCTCAACTCAGGCGTTGCTTCTCAGATCCTATCCGTGGAGTAGACCACGAAACGCTTGATCTCCAAGATAATCTCACGTATCGAGAGTACCCCGTTCGTATCCTCGATCAAGCTAAGCATACCACTCGATGTCATAATATCAAGTTTCTCAAGGTTCAATGGTCGCACCATTCTAAGAATGAAGCAACTTGGGAAAGGGAGGATCGTCTTCGACTCGAGTATCCCGCCTTCTTCCCGGAGGAACCCAAATCTCGGGACGAGATTCTTTTGAGTGGTGGTGAGTTGTCACACCCTAGCTAGTTCATGCATTAGAGTGTTGCATCATGTCTATCCTTTCATCAGAAACTTGAAATGGGGATGTCAGAACCCCCAGCCCCCTCTGAAACCAACTAGGGTTTACTAAAACTTTTTTTCAATGAACCTAAAATGCCCTTCTAAAATGTCCATCATTTTTGTCTTGGTTCAGAACCTCTGCCAAAAGTGTTGCACCATTTTCTAGGTCATCTTAGGGTCTTTGAATTAAATGATAAGTATTTGAATTTGGGAATTTAAAATTATATAAAATATTTCAAATGCTCAAATATTCCTAAACTGAAATGTTTCATGTTGGAAATATTCCAAATTTGGACCAGGAGCAGTTTGGTGATTTTGGGAGTTGCCTAGGTATTTTTAATAATTCAACAAAGTTGCAGAAAAATAGAAAAAGAAAAAAAAACAGAAAGGAAGGACTTACCTGGCGCCTGCAACCCGGCCCACCTGCCGGCCCAGCCCAGCGCCGCGCCAGCGGGCTGCTTGCCGGCCAGGCAGGCAGGCAGGTGCTCGAGGCGAGCACCGCATGGGTGCCACGCACCTGCTCGCCGCCTCGCCGCTCCACTCACCCGGCTAACGCCGTGGATCGACCCCTCTCTCTCCCCCGAACCCCCCCAGACACCTCCTCTCCTCTCCAGCTCCTCCCCCTCGCGCTCCCCAGCCATGGCCGACGCCACCGCCGCCGCTCCATCGCCGTAGCCGCGCTCCCCGCCGCCCGTGCGTCGTCTCATCGTGTCCAGGAGCTCCGCCGCGGTCCACTTTGTCGAGCTAACTGAGCCCCGCGTGCTCGTGAGGCCCGAGTCCACCGCACCGACCTCGCCCGAGTCCGCCGTCGCCGGAGATCCCCTTCAACGCCGTCGCCGCATCAGCTCGTCCCCGACCCCGTCGGTGGCCTCTACGGGTGCTCTGTGAGCCTAGCTACCCCTCCTACCCTTCCTCTCTCGCCCCCGAGCCGTGTAGCCACCGCACGAAGATCACCCACACGCACCGCCGCGGATCTCGTCGCCGACGTGCTCCCGGCCATCCTCCGGCCAACTCACGGTGTCCAACGCACTCACCATGTTGCGTTGAGTCCAACCGTGCACTCCCCGCACCTCACCGCACACCCTAGCCCCGAGTTCGCCTTCACCCGAACTCCGATGACTGCCTAGGTCATCGCCGGCGCCAACTCCGGCCACCCCGACCCCAACTGACTCCACCAAGAGCCGCGGCTCGTCCTCAGCTCCACCCCGATGCCCTCCGCGACCCATTTGGTGGCCGGAATGGGCAAAACCACTTCCGCCGCCGCGTCGGGCTCGTCGGCGGCTAAACGCCGGTGCAGCCGTTTTGACTTTGACCACGGGTGGGCCCTGGTTGACTCTGTTGAGTCAATGACAGGTGGGGCCCCCTTCTGCTAATTATCCAGATTAGTTTAAATTAAATTAAATTAGTTAATTATCCACTGACACCCTGGACCCACGCGTCAGGTTTGACCTGGACCGGGTCTGTTGACTTGCTGAGGTCAGCATGACCTCATGCTGACGCAGTAAACCTTTTCTAAAATTAAAATAAATCTAAAATGATTTATAAATTCCAGAAATTGTTGCAAACTTCAAAAATTCATATAAATTCAACCGTAGCTCCAAATCAAACAAATTATATATGAAAAATGATCAGAAAAATCCAATCTATCCATCTGTACTAGTTTCATGCATGTTTAAACAAACTAACTTGAGGTTTAGTGCAGAACAAGATAAAACACTTTAAAGGGCCATTTATGAGTTTGAAATTTGAATCTTTGGTTCAAATTGATTCAAACCCATCTGGTTTTAGTTGCATTAGTCCAACACACTCATATTGCCATGTTTCATGCATGCATCATATTGTCGCACATTGTTTGGTGATGGTTGTGTATCGGTGTTCTTTGCGGCAGGTTCTGCCTCCGAGGAGTACCGTGATTACCCTAGCGAAGAACCGTATCCGTGCATCGATCCATCAGGCAAGCAACCAACCATTTGATCATATCGATACAATCCCATGTTCTCGCTCTTGCTCTCTTTTATTGCATTAAGACAACGCGTTTCAAACTGCTGTGTGCTACGGTAGTTGAACCCATTTCCTCTGCATGACCTGTCATTGCCACAGTAATTAGATGAAACCCACTAGCATGTGTAGGAATTGATTGAGCCATATGTATGTGTTGTTCCTACCTTGCTATGCCTGCTATGCTTAGAGTCGTGTCAGGTCTGGTTCATCTGGGTGATGGGCTAGAGTGAAATGATCATGTCGGTAATGAGAGTGATGTGGTGAACACGTTTTGGTAAAGGTATCGATGAGAGGCCATGTAGGAGTACATGGTGGGTTGTTTCATTGAAGCCGACCTTAAGAACTGAGATCTGTATGCGTGATTTAAGATTCAGCTACTACCATGCATTGGGCCCTGAAATATGACCCCGCTCGACTTCTTATTCACCCTAGTCCTCTGTCCAGGAGTTGCAAGTAGTTTCTGGTGTTTGTAGCTTACTGGAGGCTGTGGACAGCGCTGACCCGCGGGGTGGGCTGTGATGCGGTAGGTACGTGGCACGGTGTATCGAATACCCGTTAGGTATCTTGGGAACCCTATACACATCGTTCAGGGCCGTATGGGAAACCTCGGCCGGACTCCCTGCGGATGGAACCTGGATAGGCGATAAACCTGGACTAGAGACTTAGGTGTTTAGGTAGGTCGTGGTCTACACCCACGTCGGCTTTCGCTTGAAGTCTGCCGAGCACATGTCGTGTGCAGACGCTAAGTGGTGGAAACATGTATGAAGAAGTACACCCCTGCAGGGTTAACATGATCTATTCGAATAGCCGCGTCCGCGGTAAAGGACTACTTGGTTGCTTATACAGTTCATAGACAAGTGAATGGATACTACTAAAAATCTCAAGAGAAGCGTGAGTGCCGAGGATGGCTTTTCCGTAGGATGACGAAGGTGGATCCTCGGTGGTGTATTGAAGTGGTGAGTAGTGGACTCGTGTGCGCAAAAAACATTTCAAGTTGGAGTCTCGTAGGATAGTTTAGCCAAGGGTCAAAGTTGGCTTGCTGCAATAACTCCACCAACCCTTCTTGATAATGTGCATGTATGTAGGATCTGACGTAAGTCTTGCTGGGTACCTTTGTACTCATGTTGCTATAATTTACATTTTACAGAAGATGCTGCAACCCCTTCTGATGGGTTCTTCGTAGACGTTGACATCGACGAGTAGACTAAGGCCCAGGTGGTAATCCTGAGCTTGTGAAGGTCCACGTAGTATAGCTAGGCTTTCCAAGCCTCTTTTATTTTACTAGTTGTCTGTACTCAGACAAGTTACCTCCGCTGCTGGTTTGTATGACTGTATGACTTGAATGTGTGTCGTGTGACCCGTACTTGTATGTATGTTATGTATGGCTCTCCGAGCCTTTAAATAAAGTACTTGTGTCGTAGAGTCATGTTGTGATGCCTTGTTGTATTTGCACATATCGAGCATATTGTGTGTATGATTGAAATGCTTGGTATGTGTGGGATCTGACTATCTAGTTGTTTATCTTTAGTAGCCTCTCTTATCGGGAAATGTCTCCTAGTGTTTCCATTGAGCCATGGTAGCTTGCTACTGCTCCGGAACACTTAGGCTGGCCGGCATGTGTCCTTCTTCATTCCTGTGTCTGTCCCTTCGGGGAAATGTCACGCATTGAGTACCGGAGCCCTGTTAGCCCGCTACAGCCCGGTTTACCGGAGTCCTGCTAGCCCAGTGCTACAGCCCGGACCCGCTTGCTGATGACCGACACGTTCGATGCTGGGTCATGGATGCCTGTCCCTGTAAGTCTGTGCCACTTTGGGTTTACGACTAGTCATGTCAGCCCGGGCTCCTTATCATATGGATGCTAGCGACATCATCATATACGTGAGCCAAAAGGCGCAAACGGTCCCGGACAAAGGTAAGGCGACACCCGTGGGAATACCGTGCGTGAGGCCGCAAAGTGATATGAGGTGTTATAGGCTAGATCGATGTGACATTGAGTCGGGGTCCTGACACACTAGTTCGGCGAAGAGATGGTGATACAAGTGCAATATGGATGGTAGATAACGGTTTTTGTAATCTGAAAATATAAAAACAGCAAGGTAGCAAGTGGTAAAAGTGAGCGTAAATGGTATTGCAATGCTAAGAAACAAGGCCTAGGGTTCATACTTTCACTAGAGCAAGTTCTCTCAACAATAATAACATAATTGGATCATATAACTATCCCTCAACATTCAACAAAGAGTCACTCCAAAGTCACTAATAGCAGAGAACAAACGAAGAGATTATTGTAGGGTACGAAACCACCTCAAAGTTATTCTTTCTGATCGATCTATTCAAGAGTTCGTACTAGAATAACACCTTAAGACACAAATCAACCAAAACCCTAATGTCACCTAGATACTCCAATGTCACCTCAAGTATCCATGGGTATGATTATACGATATGCATCATACAATCTCAGATTCATCTATTCAACCAACACAAAGAACTTCAAAGAGTGCCCCCAAAGTTTCTACCGGAGAGTCAATACGAAAACGTGTGCCAACCCCTATGCATAAGTTCACGAGGTCACGGAACTCACAAGTTGATCACCAAAACATACATCAAGTGAATCACATGATATCCCATTGTCACCATAGATAAGCACATGCAAGACATACATCAAGTGTTATCAAATCCTTAAAGACTCAATCCGATAAGATAACTTCAAAGGGAAAACTCAATTCATCACAAGAGAGTAGAGGGGGAGAAACATCACAAGATCCAACTATAATAGCAAAGCTCGCGATACATTAAGATCATTCTGAATCAAGAACATGAGAGAGAGAGAGAGATCAAACACATAGCTACTGGTACATACCCTCGGCCCCGAGGGTGAACTACTCCCTCCTCATCATGGAGAGCACCGGGATGATGAAGATGGCCATCGGAGAGGAATTCCCCCCTCCGGCAGGGTGCCGGAATGGGTCTAGATTGGTTTTTGGTGGCTACGGAGGCTTCTGGCGGTGGAACTCCCGATATATTTTGCTCCCTGATGTTTTTAGGGTATATGGACATATATAGGCGAAAGAAGTCGGTCAGGGGAGACACAAGGGGCCCACGAGGGTGGGGGCGCGCCTCCCTGCCTCATGGCTTCCTCGAAGCTTCCCTGACGTCTACTCCAAGTCTCCTGGATTGCTTCCGTTCCAAAAATAACTCTCCCAAAGGTTTCATTCCGTTTGGACTCCGTTTGATATTCCTTTTCTTTGAAACACTGAAATAGGCAAGAAAACATTAATTTGGGCTGGGCCTCCGGTTAATAGGTTAGTCCCAAAAATAATATAAAAGTGTTTAGTAAAGCCCATAAACATCCAAAATAGATAATATAATAGCATGAATACTTCATAAATCATAGATACGTTGGAGACGTATCACATAGCACCGACCAGCTTGGTGCACAGTGCGGTGTTGGCGCCGATCCACAGCCGCCCATGGCGACGAATGACCCCACGATACAGCTCGTACTCGTCATCGTCTGGACTGTGTAGAGAGAGCTGTTGCAGCCGTTCCTGGGCGTCCGGGTTCGTAGCGTATGAGTTGGCCACCTCCTGGATCCATGCAGGCTGGCAGAGGGACAATGCATTGGCGTCGAAGTGGCTGCCCACGCGTGAGAGCGCGTCCGCGGCGCCGTTGTCAATCCCGCTCTTGTATTGGAACTTGAATTGAAGGCCGGTGAGCTTGGACATGGCAAGGCGCTGGACATCGGTCACCAGAAGCTGATCACCGAGTGTGCACAGGCTCTTGTGGTCGGTGATGATGGTGAACGACCCGTGTTGGAGGTAGGAGAGCCATTTGTCCACGGCGATCATGACGGCCAGGAATTCTTTCTCATAGGTGGAGAGCTTCTGGTTCTTCATGCCCAAGGCCTTGCTGTAGTAGGCGATGGGGTGACCCTCTTGGATGAGCATCGCATCGATTCCGGTGTCGCTCGTGTCGGTCTCAATGGAGAAGGCTTGTCAGAGTCAGGGAGGGCGAGCACCGGCATGGTCACCATCGCCTTCTTGAGTGTGTCGAACGTGAGCTACGCCAACTCGGGCCACGCGAAGCCCTTCTTGGTGAGTTGCTGCATGAGAGACTTGGCGATGATCCCATAATGGGGCACAAACTTGCGGTAGTAGCCGGTGAGCCCCAGGAAGCCGCGGAGTTCAGTGGCGTTAGTTGGGGTCGGCCACTGCGCCATGGCGTCCGTCTTCTCAGAATCGGTAGCGACTCCCTGCTTGGAGATGATGTGTCCCAGGTAGTCGATGTGATCTTGCACGAATGAGCACTTGGACATCTTGGCATAGAGCTGGTGCTCGCGGAGCAGGTTGAGGACGAGTCGTAGATGTTCTAGGTGCTCCTCTAGAGTCTCGCTGAAAACGAGGATGTCATCAAGGAAAATGATGACAAACTTACGGGTGTACTTGGCGAAGATGGCATTCATGAAGCACTGGAATGTCGCTGGAGCGTTCGTCAATCCGAACGACATGACCCGAAACTAGAAGTGGTCGTGGTGGGTTTTGAACGTCGTCTTGTGTTCGTCTTACTCACGCATCCGGATTTGATGGTAGCCCACGCACAGATCAAACTTGGAGAAGTATGCCGCGCCGGCTAACTCATCGACCAGCTCGTCAACGATGGGCAACGGAAACTTGTTCTTCACCGTCACGTCATTGAGGCGCCGGTAGTCCATGTAGAACCGCTAGGTGCCGTCCTTTTTCTTCACCAGCAGCACCGACATAGCATACAGACTGACAGAATGAGTGATCACATCAGCGTCGAGCATTTATTTCACTTGCCACTCGATTTCGTCCTTTGGAGTGGAGAGTAGCGGTATGGCTGCGTGTTTCTTGGCCGCGCTCCGTCCTCCAAGGTCACTGCATGGTCATATTGCTGGTGGGGAGGCAGGCCGGTGGGCGCGGCGAAGACATCGGCGAATTCTTCCAGGTGATCACTGATTGACGTCTAAGACGGCTTGCGATGCTTGGGTTTTGGGGGTTGCATCTCGACCATGGCCATCGCCTAGATGTCGTTCCCGGCAATTAGCTTGCAGAGCTCGAACGGCTACACTGCGGCGAGTGTGGTCATCGTCTTGGGTCGAACACCTTGCAGTGTGACCATTTCGCCATCATGGAGGAAGGAAATAAACTTCTCTTGCCAGTGACATGTCATCGGGCTGTGCTTGGCCAACCAATCCATGCCGAGGATGTCATCGTAGGCGCCGGTATCGAGCTCGTACATAGGCGTCGAGAACGTGTGGCCTTGCATCCACCACTTGAGCTCAGGAACTTGGCGCGAGCAGGTGAGCCGGTCACCATTGGCCACCCGCACATCCAGGGTGGCGATCTCCTGTGTGGCCGCGCCGACGCGCTCAACGAAAGTCTTGTTGACGAAGTTGTGGGTGCTCTCGGAATCCAGCAAGAGCAGCATGACCTGGTTGCCTACCAATGCATGGAATTGAATGGTGATGGGTGCCTCGGAGCCGTCCAATGCGTGTGCGGATATAACACATCACTCAGGTGGAGGCACCACTGGTTCCGGAGCGTCGAGCAGGTCGAGCGGATGCACGGTGTCGTCGGTGAGCAGCTCGCCGTAAGCGCCAACTTGAATGGTGAGGAGCTGCACCTACGTGTTGCAGCGGTGATCACGGGTGTACTGGTCGCCGCACTTGAAACAGAGTCCGTTGGCATGACGGAACTCTTTGAGCTGTCGCTCGCGCGCATAGTCGTCAGGCTACTGGCGTGACGCGGCCAGCATGCGCGTAGGCACGGGTGGTGGACGACCCTGCGACTGTGGTCGTGGACGCGCCCTGGGCATGTTCAGCTCCTCCTCTTAGTGCCAGAATTGACACACGTGTGATGTTGTTGGGCGCCTGAAGCCGGACGGCAGTGCGCAGCTCGTCCTTGAGTCCCAACATGAACTGGGTGATGAAGAATTTGGTGCTGAGCGACGGGTCGAGCGCCAATAAGTGGTACATGTGTGTATCAAATTCCTTGTTGTACTCGCTGACGGTGCCGCTTTGACGGAGTTGTAGAAATTTGTGCATCTCCATTTCAAACTCGTCGACGCTAAACTCCTGTGTAATCACGGCACAGAACGCGTCCCGCGCGAGGCCACCATGTGTTTGACGAAACACCTGGAGCCAATGGGCCGCTTGCCCTTCGATGTATAGCGTCGCCGTAGTCACCCAGCTCGCCGGTGCCACGTGGGAGAGGTTGAAGTACGCCCGGCAGCGTTCAAGCTAACACGGTGTGGCGCACTACCATCGAATTGCGGAAAGTCATGCTTGGGCGGCTTGATGTAGTTGTCGCTGTGGTGATGCGGCTGATGGTGCGCTTCGTTCATCTCGTGGTACGGCAGGGGCTGGAGTTAGACACCGGGCTGTGGCGTCGTGGCCAATAGGGGCGGCCGCTGGTCCGAGAGGCATGGGGACGCAGGGGCTTGTATGGTTGCTGCGGAGCAGGAGCCGGGGGCGTGGAGGCGGCGGCGGCGGTGGTGGTGGCGGGTAGAACACCGTCGGCGATCCCGATCCCTGTGGTGAGGGAGATCGCTTGAGCGCCTTGCGCGTTTCGTCGATGTCCACCTGCATGAGGTCGACTTGCTTGGCGAGGGAGCGTAGATCCTACGAGACCTATGTGTTGATGGCGATCTGGGCCTCGAGCCGCTTGTCGTTGTCGGCCTTCTGCTCGTCGAGGCGCGAGAGAATCATCTCCATCATGGCCTTGATGCTTGTGGTGTTGTCGTCCATGGCCGCCAGCAGCTGTCGGGCCTGGGCGGATGGCTTGGATGGTGCTGAAGGAAATATGCCCTAGAGGCATGTCGGAGTAACCGACCACGGGTACCCCGAGGACGGCAAGACGACATTTCAAGACATCGGGGCTGGCAAAGCCCCTCAGTCCGACTGCCTGGCCGCTTCCGCCGGCTCCCCAGCCGGCTGCCGACTGCGCCTACCAGCCGGCTGCCGACTGCGCCAACCAGCCGGCTGCCGACTGCAGCCCGACCCGACACCGACAAGACCCCGACGGGACGGCCATACCGCAGACGAGACAGCTGTACCACGACGCCATCATCTACAGTGTACCTGTCCCCTTGGCACTATTCTATAAAGTGCCTAGCGGACAAGCATGACATGCACCACACCTCTCATGGGCATGGTGCCCCATGCCCACTTGCCCCCCCACGCCACTCACCTAGCTTAGGAAACAAGCTAGCCATGCCCATATATATATACCACCCATCCATCCATCCACGAGGGGGACACACGCATGCATCCATGCTCATTCATGGTGGAGCTCTCTCATGCCCACTAGCTAGCTAGCTCATACACACATATGAGGCATATGCAAAGTCAGATACCCATGGTACTGATCTCAGATACAGCTCCAGGAGCACTTTGTACTAGATATATCATATACACTCAGACATGCAGCAGTAGAAGTATTATCTCTCCGGAGAGCTCCGAAGCTGGGTAAACCACCGCGTGCTACTCGCATACCCGCTCCCGGTCCTATCAGCAGCAGCCTTACCCTCACACGAAGCCCTTGTGGCATCTGTCGACTCGCAAAGCCCCCCGTGAGAAATACCACGACAGTTGGCGCCCACCGTGGGGCAGTACTACTACTACGCACCACGCTGCTGCTGGTTTCGCTGTCCGGGCGGGACCCTTTTTTCTTCATCGCCTCCGCCGCGGAGTCGCGCCGTCTCTCCGGTAGCGCTCGGGGGCTCGACTTTGACCCGCCCCCGGAGCGGCCGTGCGGGACGGCGCGCCCTCGCCGTCGGCTTCGTCATCTTCGTCACCGCCACCGTTGCGACACCGGCCGTCCGTCCACGCGCGCCGCGCGCGGTGCCTCGCCTCGGTCGGCCGTGTTCATCCACGCACCGCTCGCGTTTGCTCCTCTCCGTGCTGTGTCTTTCTTTGGCCGGAATGCGCTTTTGCTCCTCCATATTTCGCCTATACAAGCTAGCTAGACGCTAGTCAAAGCATGGTAAAACACAACCCATATATTGGCCATGCAATTCTCAGATGCAAGTCAGACCATGGTCGTACACTACTTGTACACCACTCCTACGGTTCCTAGGCAATGGCCCTCTGTCCGTACTCGGCCTGCTCCGCCCACGGCAGTGCGCCCGCTCCGCCGCGCCACTTCGCTCTGGCCCGCTGCACCGCCTCCGCGCGCTGCTCAGATCCAATCCATCGATCCATCTAACCAACAACTTCTCCAATGCCTGGACGCGCCCACGCATCTGTGGCTCCCTTGCGTTCGTGCACGCAGGAGCGACCAAGCGCTCGCCGGCGCATGAGCACAGCCTCCGGCGCACAAGCTCCCCGAGCCTCTCCTCCCTGTCCGCCACTGCTCGTCGTCTCGCCTGCTGGAGCTCAAGCTGCGTCGCGGCGCGCCCGAGGGCCTCCCCTGCAGTGCTCCTCCTCCATGCACCGACTTGTTCCCGACTCCAGCAGCGGCGGGCCGCGCCGCTCGTCGCCGTCCCCGCCCACAGCGCTGGGTCCGGGTCCGGCCCCGTACGCTGGCCGGCTCGCCGCCCGCCCGCCTTGTCGCCCCTGCCGAGTTGCCGCCCGAGCCGTCCGTGTCGGCTGCTCGGCCACATGCCCAGCCGGGTCCTGTCCCGCGCCTCTGTCCGGCTCCGCCTCGCGCCTGTGACCCGGCGCCCACGCCCAGCAGCTCGCCGTGCACGACCACACCCGGCCCTCGCCCGTGGCCCCCCTCCGGCCGGCCCCCGCATGCCCTGCCGGCTTCGCTCGCGCGCCCCCGCCGGGTCCGCCTCGCCCGGCCGGCTGGCCGCATCGCCGCCTCGCCGGGTCCGCCTCGCCCGGCTGGCCGCGTCGCCACCCCGCGCGCGGGTTCCGCGCCGCCGCCTGCGCCGCGTCCAGCCCTCTCGCCGGGTCGCTGCGCCCGGCCGCGTTGGCTCCCGCGCGCGGCCGCCTCCGTGCCCGGCCGGCCCCCAGCCGCCTGCCGGCCCCTTGCGCGCCGGTTTCTGGCATGCGCGCTGCTCAGCCGCCACGGACGGGTGCTGCATGCAAAATAGAAAAGTCAACCGGCCAAAAAAAAACCCGACTGCGCCGGCTGGAGAAATCTCTACGGGCCGGCTGGAGTGTGTCCGACTGCACACAGCCGACTGGTTGAAAAAAAAAAAGAGGCCAAGTGCCCAATCCGGCTGAGAAGTGGTCGGATGCCTAGCCAGCTGACTAAAAAATTGTGTGCACGTCCAGCTGTCCACAGCCAGCTAATGATAAAAAGTCTTTGTCCGGCTGCAGCCGTCCGAAGAGAAAAAAAAGAGGCCAAGTGCCCAATCCGGCTGAGAAGAGGTCAGATGCCTAGCTAGCTGACTAAAAAATTGTGTGCACGTCCAGCTGTCCACAGCCGGCTAATGATAAAAAGTCTTCGTCCGGCTGCAGCCGTCTGAAGAGAAAAAAAACACCTGTCAGTCCGTCCGCCTACTTCGACACTCGGACGGCCTGACGTGACCCGGCCTGCCTGCCCGCGTCAATGTGTGGCCGGCAGGAGCGCCGACCCGTTTGCTCGTCTGCCTCGACGCTGGCTGCGCCAAGCTGGCCCAGCCGTCAAGACCTCCTCGAGTGCCCGAATCTCGGGGGCTACACCCAGCGGGTGCGCTGACGCGCCCCCGCGAGAGAGAAGACAAAGTAGTCGCCGGGAGATCCGGCCCGACTGCTCAGCAGTCGGCCCGAATCTCGGGGGCTACACCCAGCGGGTGCGCTGACGCGCCCCCGCGAGAAAGAAGACAAGGTAGTTGCCGGAAGATTCGGCACGACTGCTCAGCAGTCGGCCCGAACCTCGGGGGCTACACCCAGCGGGTGCGCTGACCCGCCCCCGCGAGAGAGAAGACAAAGTTGTTGCCGGGAGATCCGGCCCGACTGCTCAGCAGTCGGCCCGAATCTCGGGGGCTACACCCAGCGGGTGCGCTGACGCGCCCCCGCGAAGATTGCAGACAAGAGAAGAGTTTTGTCCGGCTGTCAGCAGCCGGCAGAAGAAAAAGGGCGTTGCAAGACGCCTCGCCGCCTGGCCGGTCGAGCCTGACCGGCCGGGCGAAGGCTTCACCCAGCGGGTGGGCCGACGCGCTCCGCGAGCGCCGAATCGCGCTCCGCGAGCGCCGAGTCGCGCCGGCTGTCTCCGACGACCGCGACTACACGAAAATCAATGTGAGCTCCTCACCCGCATATTTTTTGCACCACGCAAGCATGGATAACCACGAGCGATGCTCGGGGGCTGTCTCCGCATTTTATTACAGTAGCGTCACTGTTTGCCCCGGCGCCAGCCAGAGTTGGCCCGGGGGCTGGCCGCTTGGCCTGAGACGTTAGTCCCCGCAGACGGCTTAGTACCATGCGCGGTACCAAAGGCCCACTCTTAGTCACAGACCGCGGAGCGGCTGTCTGACTAGCAAGAGTGTACGCTGGAGGCCACCCATGCGAAAAACGTCCGGGAAGAAAAACGTTTGGGCGACCCCGCCGTTTTCCTTTACAAGTATCTACTCGGTTGAATCTGCTCCTAGACTCTGAGTACTGTACACTCCACTTCGTGGCCCACTCTTAGCCACAGACCGCAGAGCGGCTGTTCGGCAAGCAAGAGCACAAGCCAAAAAGCGGAGGGAACACGAAAAAGATTAAGGGGGCTCGGACGAAACCGAGCCGGCACCCTCCGCATGAAACTTCCAATACTAAAAGCAAGCATATGATATATTTGCGTGGACTAACTTTGTCCTTTTTTATGATCATTTCCATGAACATTTGCCAAAAAACCTCCGCCCAACTTTGCCAAGTTGCCCGGAGGCTTGGGGGCTACTGTCGGAGTAACCGACCACGGGTACCCCGAGGACGGCAAGACGACATTTCAAGACATCGGGGCTGGCAAAGCCCCTCAGTCCGACTGCCCGGCCGCTTCCGCCGGCTCCCCAGCCGGCTGCCAATTGCGCCTACCAGCCGGCTGCCGACTGCGCCAACCAGCCGGCTGCCGACTGCAGCCCGACCCGACACCGACAAGACCCCGACGGGACGGCCATACCGCAGACGAGACAACTGTACCACGACGCCATCATCTACAGTGTACCTGTCCCCTTGGCACTATTCTATAAAGTGCCCAGGGGACAAGCATGACATGCACCACACCTCTCATGGGCATGGTGCCCCATGCCCACTTGCTCCCCACGCCACTCACCTAGCTTAGGAAACAAGCTAGCCATGCCCATATATATATACCACCCATCCATCCATCCACGAGGGGGACACACGCATGCATCCATGCTCATTCATGGTGGAGCTCTCTCATGCCCACTAGCTAGCTAGCTCATACACACATATGAGGCATATGCAAAGTCAGATACCCATGGTACTGATCTCAGATACAGCTCCAGGAGCACTTTGTACTAGATATATCAGATACACTCAGACATGCAGCAGTAGGAGTATTATCTCTCCGGAGAGCTCCGAAGCTGGGTAAACCACCGCGTGCTACTCGCATACCCGCTCCCGGTCCTATCAGCCACAGCCTTACCCTCACACGAAGCCCTTGTGGCATCTGTCGACTCGCAAAGCCCCCCGTGAGAAATACCACGACAAGGCAATAATAAAATTGTTATTTATATTTCCTTATATCATGATAAATGTTTATTATTCATGCTAGAATTGTATTAACCGGAAACTTAGTACATGTGTGAATACATAGACAAACAGAGTATCCCTAGTATGCCTCTACTTGACTAGCTCGTTAATTAAAGATGGTTAAGTTTCCTAGCCATAGACATGTGTTTTCATTTGATGAATGGGATCACATCATTAAAGAATGATGTGATGGACAAGATCCATCCGTTATCTTAGCATAATGATCGTTTAGTTTTTCTGCTATTGTTTTCTTCATGACTTATACATGTTCCTCAGACTATGAGATTATGCAACTCCTGAATACCAGAGGAACACCTTGTGTGCTATCAAATGTCACAACGTAACTGGGTGATTATAAAGATGCTCTACAGGTGTCTCCGATGGTGTTTGTTGAGTTGGCATAGATCAAGATTAGGATTTGTCACTCTGTGTATCAGAGAGGTATCTCTAGGCCCTCCCGGTAATGCACATCACTATGAGCCTTGCAAGCAATCTGTCTAATGAGTTAGCCACGGGATGATGCATTACGGAACGAGTAAATAGACTTGCCGGTGACGAGATTGAACTAGGTATGATGATACCGATGATCGAATCTTGGGCAAGTAACATACCGATGACAAAGGGAATAATGTATGTTGTTATGTGGTTTTACCGATAAAGATCTTCATAGAATATGTAGGAACCAATATGAGCACCCAGGTTCCGCTATTGGTTATTGACCAGAGATGTGTCTCGGTCATGTATACATAGTTCTCGAACCCGTAGGGTCCGCGCGCTTAATGTTTGATGATGACTTGTATTATGAGTTATGTGATTTGATGACCGAAGGTTGTTCGGAGTCCCGGATGAGATCGGGGACATGACGAGGAGTCTTGAAATGGTCGAGACATAAAGATTCATATAATGGAAGGTTACATTCAGACATCGGAATGGTTCGGGTCGTTTCGAAGTACCGACCCCCCCCCCCCGAGGAAGTTATTGGGCCTCATGGGCCTAGTGGTGGAAGAGAGGAGGCCAGCCAAGGAGTGGCGCCCCCCCCAAGCCCTATCTGAATTGGGTTAGGGTTGGGGGCGGCCCCCCTTTCCTTCTCTCCTCCTTCTCCTTCCCTCCTTCTCCTACTAGGAATAGGAAAGAGGAGAGGAATCCTACTTGGACTAGGGAGTCCTAGTAGGATTCCCCACACCTGGCGCGTCCCCTTAGGGCCGGCCACCTCTTCCCTCCCCTCCTTTATATACGTGGCCAGGGGGCACCCCATAGACACACAAGTTGATCTTTTAGCCGTGTGCGGTGCCCCCCTCCACAGTTACACACCTCGGTCATATCGTTGTAGTGCTTAGGCGAAGCCCTGCGTCGGTAACTTCATCATCACCGTCACCACGCCGTCATGCTGACGTAACTCTCCCTAGGCCTCAGCTGGATCAAGAGTACGAGGGACGTCACCGAGCTGAACGTGTGCTGATCGCGGAGGTGCCGTGCGTTCGGTACTTGGATTGGTTAGATCGCGAAGACGTTCGACTATATCAACCATGTTACTAAAATGCTTCCGCTTTGGTCTACGAGGGTATGTGGACACACTCTCCCCGCTCGTTGCTATGCATGTCCTAGATAGATCTTGCGTGATCATAGGTAAAATCTTGAAATACTGTGTTCCCCAACAGGTGTCGTCTTGCACCCCTGCTAGATCGAACCCTGCCGGGGATTTCATGTGAGCTCGCCGGAGCAAGTCACACCCGTGGTGGTGGATGTTACGATCTGAATCAGGGAGCAGCGGAGAAATTTTTTGGCTAGGATTTGAGGCTCTGATACCAATTGTAACGCCCTGATCTGGATCGAAGCCGACCAAAGTAGGCTTCGGGAGGGGATCAGAGTAGGAGGGTGAGGGAAGGCTTGGAGAAGGGGGTGAGCGAGGGGAAAGTAGGTGAGGGAATGCAGAACATCTTTTCATCAGCATACCCGATACAACCCCTCTCCAGGGCTTAAGTACTCACGCGACCCAACCGGCCCTTGGCCTCTCATACGCTTACAAGTGGAACCCACGCACGCCTACACTTGGCTAGGCCAACTAGCAGTCACGTGGTGGTGGCGTGCACTACTGATGTGACATGGGATCACTCAAACTATCTCACTTGAGAGAAAGGACATGTCCTCCATGCTGATGTTGGTTTGTTGTGAACTCGAAGGAGCGTGACGCTAGAGTATATTGTGACTTCCACCATGGTCATTGTGTGCAATATCAAAGGGTAAGTGAGTTTGTGGGTGCTCGCTGGAGCTAAGCAATTGAGTATTGTAATGTCATGACAGTGCCGACTATCTTCTTTAACCCTCTGCTGGGTCATTTGTTTCGAACCTTCTCTCCTTAATTAATGAAAATGGTAAATCTTATGTCTTGTTTCAAAAAAGAAATGTAAATGTTACATATCACGTCATGCACACACTCGCACAACGCCTATTAAAGATAAAGAATGGCGTGATGAGACATGCCGTCTAAACGTTTTTTGTGCAATCTACATGACATCAAATTTGGGTTTGATCGTAAGGCATAACCACCAAGGATTTAAATTGCTAGCTAAGAGCATCTACTATCAAAGTGTGCAAATCCGACCTTCTATATGTTCGTGCGGGCAAAAGTCGTACACCCCCATTTGTTTGTCGTTGCAACCGCATCCCCTGCATACTAATACCCGCAATGTTCATCTCATCATACATACTCGATAGATGAAACAAACTAGAACATTCAAAAGCAAACTACCCAAATTCTACTCGTCATCGTTGGAGATGTAGATTGCTGGTGCCGCCGGCGTCGTGGACATTGATAGTGGGCCAAAGCTCTGGCGCTTCCTACTCGTCGTCGTCCATGAATAGTCGATCCCGCATCACGTCGACGAGGTGGATACGGTGGCGGTTCACCTCCACCTCCTGCTCAGACTAAAGTGACTCCAAGATGGCCTAGTTTTCGACCACAAGGTCAGGATCGACGATGAGCATCGTGAAGGTGGCGGCGCCCGCTTGCTCCACCTACAATTGCGCATCCACCGTGAGGTGCTCCACCTCCGCCTCCTCCATGATGAATCCACTGGGCTCAACCTCCATGGCCGCCGCCTCCTCCTCCATCACTCCTCCATTTACACCTCCACTAAATCCTCCTCTGTAAGGTGAGCGGCATAATGTATCTTGGTGGCACGCATCTCCCGCTCGATCCCCGTTCGATGCTCCCGGGTGAGGATTAAATAATATGCAATCTTCTATTGAACCATGGTGAACATAGCAGTGGAAGCGTAAGGGGAAGCGGTGGCGGTCCAAATGGGGGGAGATGGGAAATATGGGTGGCTAGGGTTTACCCTCGCCGTCCGGCTTAAATAGTCGGATTGACCCCTTAGGCGACGCGTCGGAGCGGCGGCATGAATGCATCCTCATCAAAACGGCGGACCGATGGGTTTCACGTGGGTCCTGCATGTCAGCCCGACATGGCCTCATCCGGGGCCACATATCTGGCCCACATATGGGTTGGATATGAGGGGTGATGGTGTCCCAAATTGGGGGGGAGTCTCTCAACATGTCATCTCTAGGCCTGGTGAGCCGGGCCGAGGACCCCTATGTCCGTTCACTAGTGGGCCACATCAACACGACCCATGGCATATAAAAGGAGGATTCTTGAAGACTTGATGTATACTCCAAGATATTATAAATTGTCTACAACATGTTCTCCTTGTACGTAACTGAGTAGGATGTATCCCTAAAACCCCCTCACCCCACCCCCGGTGCCTAAACCAAGGGACAGGGCTCGTATAGGACACACTACGATCTTGAGGTAGATCATCTGTACTTTGTACTCCAACCAAAAACAATAAACACACAAGAAGGGTGTAGGGTTTTATCTCTCCGGTGAGCCCAAACCTGGGTAAAAACTCGTGTGTTTGTTACTATAGTCTCAAGACCCTAGACCCCCCTTTGCCTATATAAACCATGGGATAGGGCTCGTATACGACACACAATGATCTCGAGGTAGATCATTTGTACTTTGTACTCTGATACGTCTCCAATGTATCTATAATTTTTGATTGCTCCATGCTATATTATCTACTGTTTTGGATGTTTATGGGCTTTATTATACACTTTTATATCATTTTTGGGACTAACCTATTAACAGAGAGCCCAGTGCCAGTTTCTGTTTTTACCTTGTTTTAGAATATCGCAGAAAAGGAAAACCAAACGGAGTCCAATTGACCTGAAACTTCACGGAACTTATTTTGGATCAGAAGAAGCCTAGAAGACTTGGAGTGCACGTCAGGGGAT
Organism: Triticum aestivum; assembly: GCF_018294505.1. Classification (NCBI taxonomy): domain Eukaryota; kingdom Viridiplantae; phylum Streptophyta; class Magnoliopsida; order Poales; family Poaceae; genus Triticum; species Triticum aestivum. The sequence goes on along the minus strand of NC_057803.1, from coordinate 556,830,932 downwards.
CTACGAGGAAGCCACGAGGCAGGGGGTGCGCCCTCCACCCTTGTGGGCCCCTCGCGGCCCCCCTGACGTACTTCTTCCGCCTATATATCTTCATATACCCTAAAATGATCGGGGAGCACAATAGATCAGGAGTTCCGCTGCCAGAAGCCTCCGTAGCCACTGAAAACTAATCTAGACCCGTTCCGGCACCCTGTCGGAGGGGGGAATCCCTCTCCAGTGGCCACCTTCATCATCCCGGTGCTCTCCATGATGAGGAGGGAGTAGTTCTCCCTCGGGGCTGAGGGTATGTACCAGTAGCTATGTGTTTGATGTCTCTCTCTCTCTCGTGTTCTTGATTTGGCACGATCTTGATGTAGCGCGAGCTTTGCTATTATAGTTGGATCTTATGTTTCTCCTCCCCCTCTACTCTCTTGTAATGGATTGAGTTTCCCCTTTGAAGTTATCTTATCCGATTGAGTCTTTAAAGATTTGAGAACACTTGATGTATGTCTTGCCGTGCGTATCTGTGGTGACAATGGGATACCACGTAATTCACTTGATGTATGTTTTGGTGATCAACTTGCGGGTTCCACCCATGATCCTATGCATAGGGGTTGGCACACGTTTTCGTCGTGATTCTCCGGTAGGAACTTCGGGGCACTCTTTGAGGTTCTATGTGTTGGTTGAATAGATGAATCTGAGATTGTGTGATGCATATCGTATAATCATACCCGCGGATACTTGAGGTGACATTGGAGTATCTAGGTGACATTAGGGTTTTGGTTGATTTGTGTCTTAGGGTGTTATTCTAGTACGAACTCTAGGGCTGTTTGTGACACTTATTGGAATAGCCCAACGGATTGATTGGAAAGAGTAACTTTGAGGTGGTTTCGTACCCTACCATAATCTCTTCGTTCGTTCTTTGCTATTAGTGACTTTGGAGTGACTCTTTGTTGCATGTTGAGGGATAGTTATATGATCCAAATATGTTATTATTGTTGAGAGAACTTGCACTAGTGAAAGTATGAACCCTAGGCCTTGTTTCGTACCCTACCATAATCTCTTCGTTTGTTCTTTGCTATTAGTGACTTTGGGGTGACTCTTTGTTGCATGTTGAGGGATAGTTATATGATCCAAATATGTTATTATTGTTGAGAGAACTTGCACTAGTGAAAGTATGAACCCTAGGCCTTGTTTCAACGCATTGCAATACCGTTTATGCTCACTTTTATCATTAGTTATCTTGCTATTTTTATAATTTCAGATTACAAAAACTATTATCTACCATCCATATACCACTTGTATCACCATCTCTTCGCCGAACTAGTGCACCTATACAATTTACGATTGTATTGGGTGTGTTGGGGACACAAGAGACTCTTTGTTATTTGGTTGCAGGGTTGCTTGAGAGAGACCATCATCATCCTACGCCTCCTACGGATTGATAAACCTTAGGTCATCCACTTGAGGGAAATTTGCTACTGTCCTACAAACCTCTGCACTTGGAGGACCAACAACGTCTACAAGAAGAAGGTTGTGTAGTAGACATCAAGCTCTTTTCTGGCACCGTTGCCGGGGAGGTGAGTGCTTGAAGGTATATCTTTAGATCTTGCAATCGAATCTTTTGTTTTCTTGTTTTATCACTAGTTTAGTTTATAAAAGAATAAAAAATGGAATTAAGTTTGCCTCATACGCTTTATATTTTTAATATCTATCGTGAGAATAAGGATTCCGATAATTGTGCTCAAGTGTTAGAAGAAGAATGCATTAAAATGTTTGGCACTAAATTTTTGAATGATGAGCATGATTGCAATGTTGTTAGTATGAATTCCTTGAATATCCATGATGCTAATGATATGCAAAGCCACAAGCTTGGGGAAGCTATGTTTGATGAAGATGATATTTTTTGTCCCCCAAGTTTTGATGAGCAAATTTATTATGATGAAAGAACACCTCCTATTTATGATTATTATATTGATGAAAGTGGATTTGGAGAGGTCATGACTTTATTTTGTGATGAATCCACTATTTCGGAAGAGGTTCCAATTGATTATGAGAACAAAGTTGCTATCTATGATGATTATTGTGATGAATTGTATGCTATAAAGAATAATGATATCCATGAAACTTGTCATCATGATTTTAGTTTTCAATTGGATTATGCCTCACATGATAATTATTTTGTTGAGTTTGCTCCCACTATTATTCATGAGAAGAATTTTGCTTGTGTGGAGAGTAATGAAATTTCTATGCTTGTAGATCATGAAAGGAATGATTTAGGTGCTGGTTATATTGTTTAATTCATTCATGATGCTACTGAAAATTATTATGAGGGAGGAATATATGCTTGTAGGAATTGCAATAATATCAAGTTTCCTCTCTATGTGCTTAAAGTTTTGAAGTTATGCTTGTTTTGCCTTCCTATGCAAGTTGATTATTGTTCCCACAAGTTGTTTTATCACAAAATCCCTATGCATAGGAAGTATGTTAGACTTAAATGTGCTAGTCATATTCTTCATGATGCTCTCTTTATGTTTCAATTCTTATCTTTTATGTGAGCATCGTTGAAATCATCATGCCTAGCTAGGGGCGTTAAACGATAGCGCTTGTTGGGAGGCAACCCAATTTTATTTTAGTACCTTACTTTTTGCTCCTGTTTAGTAATAAATAATTCATCTAGCCTCTGTTTAGATGTGTTTTTATGTTTTAATTAGTGTTTGTTCCAAGTAGAACCTTTGGGAAGACTTGGGGAAAGTCTTGTTGATCATGCTGTAAAAAACAGAAACTTTAGCGCTCACGAGAATTGATGCCATTTTTTATTGGAGAGTGATGTTTAGTTAATTATTTTTGAAGATGATTAATAGATAAATTTCTAACGTCCAGACATTTATTTTAGAATTTGTGGGGTTCCAGAATTTTGCGTTAGTTACAGATTACTACAGACTGTTCTGTTTTTGACAGATTCTGTTTTCGATGTGTTGTTTGTTTATTTTGATGAATCTATGGCTAGTAAAAGAGTTTATAAACCATAGATAAGTTGGAATACAGTAGGTTTAACACCAATATAAATAAAGAATGAGTTCATTACAGTAAATTTAAGTGGTGATTTATTTTCTTATACTAACGGAGCTTACGAGTTTTCTGTTGTGAAGTTTTCAAGTTTTGGGTAAAGATTTGATGGACTATGGAATAAGGAGTGGAAAGAGCCTAAGGTTGGGGATTACCAAGGCACCCCAAGGTAATATTCAAGGACAACCAAGAGCCTAAGCTTGGGGATGCCCCGGAAGGCATCCCCTCTTTCGCCTACTTCCATCGGTAACTTTACTTGGAGCTATATTTTTATTCGCCACATGATATGTGTTTTGCTTGGAGCGTTATTTTATTTTATTTTGTTTTGCTTGATGTTTGAATAAAATACCAAGATCTGAAATTCTTAAATGTTAGAGAGTCTTCACATAGTTGCATAATTATTCGACTACTCATTGATCTTCACTTATATCTTTCGGAGTAGTTTGTCATTTGCTCTAGTGCTTCACTTATATCCTTTTAGAGCACGGTGGTGGTTTTATTTTATAGAAATAGATGAACTCTCATGTTTCGCTTATATTATTTTGAGAGTCCTTAGAACAGCATGATAGTTTGCTTTGGTTATGAAACTAGTCCTAATATGATGGTCATCCAAGTGGGGTATAATAAAAACTTTCATATAGAGTGCATTGAATACTAAGAGAAGTTTGATACTTGATAATTGTTTTGAGATATGAAGATGGTGATATTAGAGTCATGCTAGTTGAGTAGTTGTGAATTTGAGGAATACTTGTGTTAAAGTTTGTGATTCCCGTAGCATCCACGTATGGTGAACCGTTATGTGATGAAGTCGGAGCATGATTTATTTATTGATTGTCCTCCTTATAAGTGGCGGTCGGGGACGAGCGATAGTCTTTTCCTACCAATCTATCCCCCTAGGAGCATGCGTGTAGTACTTTGTTTCGATAACTAATAGATTTTTGCAATAAGTATGTGAGTTCTTTATGACTAATGTTGAGTCCATGGATTATACGCACTCTCACCCTTACACCTTTGCTAGCATCTCTAGTACCGCGCAACTTTCTCCGGTACCATAAACCCACCATATACCTTCCTCAAAACAGCCTCCATACCTACCTATTATGGCATTTCCGTAGACATTCCGAGATATATTTCCATGCAACTCTCCACCATTCCGTTTATTATGACATGCTCCATCATTGTCATATTGCTATGCATGATCATGTAGTTGACATCGTATTTGTGGAGAAACCACCGTTCATAATTCTTCCATACATGTCACTCGTGAGTCATTGCATATCCCGGTACACGCCGGAGGCATTCATATAGAGTCATATTTGTTCTAGTATCGAGTTGTAATCATTGAGTTGTAAATAAATAGAAGTGTGATGATCATCATTTTCTAGAGCATTGTCCCAAGTGAGGAATAAAAAAAGGAAAAAAGAGAGAAAGGCCATAAAAAGGAGAAGGCCCAAAAAAAGGAGAAAGGCCATAAAAAAGAGAAGGCCCAAAAAAATGAGAGAAAAAGAGAGAAGGGACAATGCTACTATCCTTTGCCACACTTGTGCTTCAAAGTAGCACCATGATCTTCATGATAGAGAGTCGCTTGTTTTGTCACTTTCATATACTAGTGGGAAATTTTCATTATAGAACTTGGCTTGTATATTCCAACAATGGGCCTCCTCAAGTGCCCTAGGTCTTGTGAGCAAGAAAGTTGGATTCACACCCACTTAGTCTCTTTTGTTGAGCTTTCATACATTTATAGCTCTAGTGCATCCGTTGCATGGCAATCCCTACTCCTTGCATTAACATCAATCGATGGGCATCTCCATAGCCCATTGATTAGCCTCGTTGATGTGAGACTTTCTCCTTTTTTGTCTTCTCCACATAACCCCCATCATCATATTCTATTCCACCCATAGTGCTATGTCCATGGCTCGTGCTCATATATTACGTGAAAGTTTATAGGTTTGAGATTACTAAAGTATGAAACAATTGCTTGGCTTGTCATCGGGGTTGTGCATGATGAGAGCATTCTTGTGTGACGAAAATGGAGCATGACTAAACTATATGATTTTGTAGGGATGAACTTTCTTTGGCCATGTTATTTTGAGAGGACATAATTGCTTAGTTAGTATGCTTGAAGTATTATTATTTTTATGTCAATATGAACTTTTATCTTGAATCTTATGGATCTGAATATTCATACCACAATTAAGAAGAATTACATTGAAATTATGCCAAGTAGCACTCCGCATCAAAAATTCTGTTTTTATCATTTACCTACTCGAGGACGAGTAGGAATTAAGCTTGGGGGTGTTGATACGTCTCCAACGTATCTATAATTTTTGATTGCTCCATGCTATATTATCCACTGTTTTGGATGTTTATGGGCTTTATTATACACTTTTATATCATTTTTGGGACTAACCTATTAACCCAGAGCCCAATGCCAGTTTCTGTTTTTACCTTGTTTTAGAATATCGCAGAAAAGGAAAACCAAACGGAGTCCAATTGACCTGAAACTTCACGGAACTTATTTTTGGATCAGAAGAAGCCCAGAAGACTTGGAGTGCACGTCAGGGAATCTACGAGGAAGCCACGAGGCAGGGCGCACGCCCACCCCCCTTGGGCGCGCCCTCCACCCTCATGGGCCCCTTGTGGCCCCCCTGACATACTTCTTCCGCCTATATATCTCCATATACCCTAAAACGATCGGGGAGCACAATAGATCGGGAGTTCCGCCGCCAGAAGCCTCCGTAGCCACCGAAAACCAATCTAGACCCGTTCCGGCACCCTACCGAAGGGGGGAATCCCTCTCCGGTGGCCATCTTCATCATCCCGGTGCTCTCCATGACGAGGAGGGAGTAGTTCTCCCTCGGGGCTGAGGGTATGTACCAGTAGCTATGTGTTTGATCTCTCTCTCTCTCTCGTGTTCCTGATTTGGCACGATCTTGATGTATCGCGAGCTTTGCTATTATAGTTGGATCCTATGTTTCTCCTCCCCCTCTACTCTCTTGTAATGGATTGAGTTTCCTCTTTGAAGTTATCTTATCAGATTGGGTCTTTAAAGATTTGAGAACACTTGATGTATGTCTTGCCGTGCGTATCTATGGTGACAATGGGATACCACGTGATTCACTTGAGGTATGTTTTGGTGATCAACTTGCGGGTTCCACCCATGAACCTATGCATAGGGGTTGGCACACGTTTTCGTCGTGATTCTCTGGTAGGAACTTTGGGGCACTCTTTGAGGTTCTATGTGTTGGTTGAATAGATGAATCTGAGATTGTGTGATGCATATCATATAATCATACCCGCGGATACTTCAGGTGACATTGGAGTATCTAGGTGACATTAGGGTTTTGGTTGATTTGTGTCTTAGGGTGTTATTCTAGTACGAACTCTAGGGCTGTTTGTGACACTTATAGGAATAGCCCAACGGATTGATTGGAAAGAATAACTTTGAGGTGGTTTCGTACCCTACCATAATCTCTTCGTTCGTTCTCAGCTATTAGTGACTTTGGAGTGACTCTTTGTTGCATGTTGAGGGATAGTTATATGATCCAAATATGTTATTATTGTTGAGAGAACTTGCACTAGTGAAAGTGTGAACCCTAGGCCTTGTTTCAACGCATTGCAATACTGTTTACGCTCACTTTTATCATTAGTTACCTTGCTGTTTTTATAATTTCATATTACAAAAACTATTATCTACCATCCATATACCACTTGTATCACCATCTCTTCACCGAACTAGTGCACCTATACAATTTACCATTGTATTGGGTGTGTTGGGGACACAAGAGATGCTTTGTTATTTGGTTGCAGGTTTGCTTGAGAGAGACCGTCCTCATCCCATGCCTCCTACGGATTGATAAACCTTAGGTCATCCACTTGAGGGAAATTTGCTACTATCCTACAAACCTCTGCACTTGGAGGCCCAACAACGTCTACAAGAAGAAGGTTGTGTACTAGACATCACACTCCAACCAAAAGCAATAAAATACAAGCATGGTGTAGGGTTTTATCTCTCCGGAGAGCCCAAACTTGGGTAAAAACTCGTTTCTTCATTACCATAATCTCAAGACCCTTAGTTGGGCACCCCCTACCCGAGATCTGCTAATTTAGCTCCGTCAAGGGACAACCCAGACATATGAGTTGCCTTTGGTGGGTCCGGTTGGTGGCCTTTTTTGGTTCGGGTGGTGTCTGCCGGGATGTTTAGGGGGTGAAATGGGGGTCCGATTGTAGATGCTCTAAATACGCTACAGGTGCACTATCTTTTCGGGAGCCTAAAAGCTAATGGCATCTCCAACGCCGATCCTCAAAACTGACACACTATTTGTCCACGGACTGGTCGGGACTCATCCGCGGAAATGGATACAGGAGCCGACCATCTAACCTTGCCCTCTAAACGTCCTCTCTCCAGTCTTTTAAGTCTGCAATACCCAGGCATATTAAATCTTTTATCAATGAAAATATTCAAATGCAACACCGGTTCAAATGTAAATATTACAATCCAACTAGTTTTGAAATAAAATAGTTCAAACATGAATTCAGTTCACACAAATGTTCTAGTCGTCCCCTTTAAGCGCCCACATATGCTAAATCAGATCTTCCTTGAGCTACTCATGACTTTCTCGATGTCGAATTTGTTGATGCATTTGGACAAACTTGTCAAACATGGCACAATTCTGATTTTGAAGTTGGATAGGATCACCCATGTTCTCAAGTTCCCGACCTTCGGCAACATCTTCAGCCTCATCCTCCACAATCATGTTGTGCATGATCACACAACATGTTATTCTCTTGCTTACGAGTGCCATGAGTCTTTCGATGTTTGCGACAACTGGTTCTCTCAAGTATTGATGTCCAAACACCTTGAACACCGCAATAGCAAATCTGACATAGTGTTGGCGCGTGTGCTCTCAAACATCCGGAGGTACTCGTCCCACGAATCTACATACCTGCCATATGCAAGCATCCGCAATGCAACTGTGCACTTCTGGTAACTAGAGAATCCAATTCTTCCTACGACATACTTCTTCAAGATGAAGTGGTCATCAAAAGCCCGGACACCATTGTAGAGGCGATCGAACACATTTCTTCTCATCGGAAAGCGCCGACAAAAATAGTCCACGAACAGGGTATCGGGGGGGGGGGGCAAAGTGGTTGTCCATCAGCATCAAATGCTCCTGTGTCCTATTCCGATTCAGCACTCGATGGCCCTTGATTGATCCCTTGAAATCGAGATCATGCTCTTCTGCATGCTCCTCATATGTAAGGACTGGTTGCATCCTCGCCACTATTGGGGAACGTAGTAATTTCAAAAAAATTCCTACGGACACACAAGATCATGGTGATGCATAGCAACGAGAGGTGAGAGTGTTGTCCACGTACCCTCGTAGACCGAAAGCGGAAGTGTTAGCACAACGCTGTTGATGTAGTCGTACGTCTTCACAATCCGACCGATCAAGTGCCGAACGTATGGCACCTCCGAGTTCAGCACACGTTCAGCCCGATGATGTCCCTCGAACTCTGATCCAGCCGAGTGTTGAGGGAGAGTTTCGTCAGCACAACGGCGTGGTGGCGATGATGATGTTCTACCGACGCAGGGCTTCGCCTAAGCACCGCTACAGTATTATCGAGGTGGACTATGGTGGAGGGGGGCACCGCACACGGCTAAAAGATCGAACGATCAATTGCTGTGTCTCTATGGTGCCCCCTGCCCCCTGTATATAAAGGAGCAAGGGGGATGTGTGGCCGGCCAGGAGGAGTCCTACTCCCACCGGGAGTAGGACTCCCTCCCTTTTCCTTGTTGGATTAGGAGTGGAGGGGGAAAGAGGCGGGAGAGAGGAAGGAAAGGGGGGCGCCGCCCCCCTCTCCTTGTCCTATTCGTACTAGGGGGGAGGGCACGCGGCCCTGCCCTGGCCGCCTCTCCGCTTCTCCACAAAGGCCCACTATGGCCCATTAAGCCCCCGGGGGGTTCCGGTAACCCCTCGGTAGTCTGGTAAAATCCCGATTTCACCCGGAACACTTCCGATATCCAAATATAGGCTTCTAATATATCAATCTTCATGTCTCGACCATTTTGAGACTCCTCGTCATGTCCGTGATCACATCCGGGACTCCGAACAACCTTCGGTACATCAAAAACCATAAACTCATAATATAATCGTCATCGAAACTTTAAGCGTGTGAACCCTACGGGATTGAGAACTATGTAGACATGACCGAGACACGTCTCCGGTCAATAACCAATAGCGGAACCTGGATGCTCATATTGGCTCCCACATATTCTACGAAGATCTTTATCGGTCAGACCGCATAACAACATACGTTGTTCCCTTTGTCATCGGTATGTTACTTGCCCCAGATTCGATCGTCGGTATCTCAATACCTAGTTCAATCTCGTTACTGGCAAGTCTCTTTACTCGTTCTGTAATACATCATCCCGCAACTAACTCATTAGTTGCAATGCTTGCAAGGCTTAAGTGATGTGCATTACCGAGAGGGGCCAGAGATACCTCTCCAACAATCGGAGTGACAAATTGTAATCTCGAAATACGCCAACCCAACAAGTACCTTCGGAGACACCTGTAGAGCACCTTTATTATCACCCAGTTACATTGTGACGTTTGGTAGCACAGAAAGCGTTCCTCCGGTAAACGGGAGTTGCATAATCTCATAGTCATAGGAACATGTATAAGTCATGAAGAAAGCAATAGAAACATACTAAACGATCGAGTGCTAAGCTAACAGAATGGGTCAAGTCAATCACATCATTCTCCTAATGATGTGATCCCGTTAATCAAATGACAACTCATGTCAATGGCTAGGAAACATAACCATCTTTGATCAACGAGCTAGTCAAGTAGAGGCATACTAGTTACACTCTGTTTGTCTATGTATTCACACAAGTATTATTATTCCAGTTAATACAATTCTAGCATGAATAATAAGCATTTATCATGATATAAGGAAATAAATAATAACTTTATTATTGCCTCTAGGGCATATTTCCTTTAGTCTCCCACTTGCACTAGAGTCAATAATCTAGATTACACAGTAATGATTCTAACACCCATGGAGCCTTGGTGCTGATCATGTTTTGCTCGTGGAAGAGGCTTAGTCAATGGGTCTGCAACATTCAGATCCGTATGTATCTTGCAAATTTCTATGTCTCCCACCTGGACTAGATCCCGGATGGAATTGAAGCGTCACTTGATGTGCTTGGTTCTCTTGTGAAATATGGATTCCTTCGCCAAGGCAATTGCACCAGTATTGTCACAAAAGATTTTCATTGGACCCGATGCACTAGGTATGACACCTAGATCAGATATGAACTCCTTCATCCAGACTCCTTCGTTTGCTGCTTTCGAAGCAGCTATGTACTCCGCTTCACACGTAGATCCCGCCACGACGCTTTGTTTAGAACTGCACCAACAAACAGCTCCACCGTTCAATGTAAACACATATTCCGGTTTGCGATTTAGAATCATCCGGATCAGTGTCAAAGCTTGCATCAACGTAACCATTTACGATGAGCTCTTTGTCACCTCCATAAACGAGAAACATATCCTTAGTCCTTTTCAGGTATTTTAGGATGTTCTTGACCGCTGTCCAGTGATCCACTCCTGGATTACTTTGGTACCTCCCTGCTAAACTAATAGCACGGCACACATCAGGTTTGGTACACAGCATTGCATACATGATAGAGCCTATGGCTGAAGCATAGGGAACATCTTTCATCTTCTCTCTATCTTCTATAGTGGTCGGGCATTGAGTCTTACTCAACTTCACACCTTGTAACACAGGCAAGAACCCTTTCTTTGCTTGATCCATTTTGAACTTCTCCAAAACTCTGTCAAGGTATGTGCTTTGTGAAAGTCCAATTAAGCGTCTTTGTGATGCCCCCGATTTGACTGTACACTAATCATACACGCAAACGTGTACGATCAAGATCAGGGACTCACGGGAAGATATCACAACACAACTCTACAAATAAAATAAGTCATACAAGCATCATATTACAAGCCAGGGGCCTCAAAGGCTCGAATACAAGAGCTTGATCATAGACGAGTCAGCGGAAGCAACAATATCTGAGTACAGACATAAGTTAAACAAGATGCCATAAGATGGCTAGCACAAACTGGGATGCAGATCGAAAGAGGCGCAGGCCTCCTGCCTGGGATCCTCCTAATCTACTCCTGGTCGTCGTCAGCGGGCTGCACGTAGTAGTAGTCACCTCCCGAGTAGTAGTAGTAGTAGTAGTAGTAGTAGTAGTAGATGTAGTAGTAGTAGTAGTAGTAGTAGTAGTAGTAGTAGTAGTAGTAGTAGTAGTAGTAGTAGTAGTAGTAGTAGTAGTAGTAGTAGTAGTAGTAGTAGTAGTAGGGCTAGCACAAACTGGGATACAGATCGAAAGAGGCGCAGGCCTCCTGCCTGGGATCCTCCAAATCTACTCCTGGTCGTCGTCAGCGGGCTGCACGTAGTAGTAGTCCAACGTCTGGTCGCAGCAATCGAGTATAGAAAGGGGACAAGAGGGAGCAAAGCAACCGTGAGTACTCATCCAAAGTACTCGCAAGCAAGGAGCTACACTAGATATGTATGCATTGGTATCAAATGAAACAAGGGTATCATATGTGGACTGAACTGCAGAATGCCGGAATAAGAGGGGGATAGCTAATCCTGTCGAAGACTACGCTTATGGCCACCTCCATCTTGCAGCAGGAGAAGAGAGTAGATGGTAAGTTCACCAAGTAGCACCGCATAGTATAAACCTAACCGATGATCCTCCCCTCGTCGCCCTGTGAGAGAGCGATCACCGGTTGTATCTGGCACTTGGAAGGGTGTGTTTTATTAAGTATCTGGTTCTAGTTGTCATAAGGTCAAGGTACAACTCCAAGTCGTCATGTTATCGAAGATCACGGCTATTCGAATAGATTAACTTCCCTGCAAGGGTGCGCCACATAACCCAACACGCTCGATCCCATTTGGCCGGACACACTTTCCTGGGCCATGCCCGGCCTCGGAAGATCAACACGTCACAGCCCTACCTAGGCACAACAGAGAGGTCAGCACGCCGGTCTAAATCCTATGGCGCAGGGGTCTGGGCCCATCGCCCATTGCACACCTGCACTTTGCGTACGCGGCCGGTGAGCAGACCTATCCTCCCTTATACAAGAGCAGGTGTTCCAGTCCAACCCGGCGCGCTCCGCTCAGTCGCAGACGTCACGAAGGCTTCGGCTGATACCACGACGTCGAGTGCCCATAATTGTCCCCACGTAGATGGTTAGTGCGTATAGGCCAGTATCCAGACTCAAATCAAATACCAAGATCTCGTTAAGTGTGTTATTTTGAAATAACCACGGACGCCGACCAGGGCCAGGCCCACCTCTCTCCTAGGTGGTCTCAACCTACCCTGGCGCTCCACCACAAAGTAACAGTCGAGGGCCTTCGGGAACTCAGGTCCACCTCTACCGGGATGGAGCCACCTGTCCTTCCAGCCCCCTCATCAGAATCACTTGTGGGTACGCAACGAGCTGACCCGACTTTAGTCACCGCATGTATCATATATTATGTATAAGTATATACCCATGACCACCTCCCAAGTGATCACGGCCCGATAATATAGCATGGCAGACAAACGAGAATGTAGGGCCACTGATGATGATCTAGCATACTATACTAAGCATTTAGGATTGCAGGTAAGGTATCATCAGTTGTAGCAACAATGACAGGCTATGCATCAGAATAGGATTAACGGAAAGCAGTAACATGCTACACTACTCTAATGCAAGCAGTATAGAGGAGAGTAGGCGATATCTGGTGATCAAGGGGGGGGCTTGCCTAATTGCTTTGGCAAGAGAGAGGGGTCGTCAACACCGTAGTCGTACTGGGTAGCAGCGGCGTCGGTCTCGGTGTCTAGCGAGAGAAGAGGGGGAGAAACAATACATATTAAAGCAAACAGATGCATAGTGATGCATGACATGACAAGTAGCGGTGCTAGGAGTGCTCTAACGCGGTATGAGGTGGTACCGGTGAAGGGGGGGAAACATCCGGGAAAATATCCCCAGTGTTTCGCGTTTACGGACAGATGAATCGGAGGGGGGAAAGTTGCGTGTTCGCTATGCTAGGGATGCGTCGCGGATGAACGGGCTGCGTATCCAGATTCGTCTCATCGTTCTGAGCAACTTTCATGTACAAAGTTTTTCCATCCGAGCTACGGTTTATTTTATATTAATTTTAAAAGATTTAAATCATTTTTGGAATTTATTTAATTTACTTAATTCAACATTATCCAGAATAGTGTATGTTGACGTCATCATGATGTCAGCATGACGTCAGCAGTCAACAGAACATTGACTGGGTCAAACTGACGTGTGGGTCCTAGCTGTCATTGACTGCTAACTAACCTAACAGTTTAATTAACTACTAAGTGATTAGGTCAATTAACTAGTTTTAATTAAGTTAATTAATTTAGTTAATTAATTGAATTTTTTTTATTCTTTTTTTGTAAATCATTCTGGGCTGTGGGCCCCGGCTGTCATTGGCTAGAGGCCATAGCGGGGTGGGTTAACGGGTGGTGCTGCAGGCGCACCCGGTGACGGGTGCCGCGAGGGCGGCACGGCGCGGCCCCAGGCCGCAGCGGCAACGAGGCTGAGGGCGGGGTATGTGAGCTGCGGCGGCGGAGGCGGGGAACAGGGGCGGAGCAGAGCTCCGGGGCGCATGGTTGTCGGCGACGAGGCGAGCAGGGGGCGTGGCTGTGCGGCGTGCGGGCGCGGTGAGCATCGGCGGGGAAGGGAGCAAGGGGGAAGGCGCGGGGGCGCGAGCGCGCGCACGGTGGTCGGGCACGGTGGGGCGCGCGGTCTAGGCGCGTGCGGGGGAGTAGGCCGCGAGCGCGGGGAGTGCGGGCGACGTGGTCTGTGCGTGGTGAGCGCGAGCGCGCATGCGAAGGAGGAGCGGGGCTGCGGTGAGCGGAGCCACAGCGTGGGCGGAGCGCGAGCGCACAACGGTGACTGCGGGGAAAAGGGGAAGGAGGGGGCTCACAAGGGGTTGCAGGGCACAGGGCAGTGGGTCGCGGGGCGGAGGTCGGAGACGACGTGTGGCGACGGAGTCGTGGCGGGGCGGGCTCCGGCGATGTGGTCCTCCAGGCGGCGTCAGGGCTACACGCAGCTGTGGGGTTGGGCGGTGGCGTCGTCGGGGCACCACGGCGAGGCGCCTAGATAGGGAGGGGAGGAGGCAAGGAGTAGGGCGGTGGGGTGATGCCGGGGTGGGCGCCGGCGTCGAGGGGGGCGGGGTGACGGGTCGCCGAGGTTGGGGGCGGGCACCCCCGATCCAGACGGGTCGTGGGGGAGAGGGGGCAAGGGAATCGGGAGGAGTGGGGATGTTTTGGGTTTGCGGGGGGTTGGACCGGGGTATGTAGGGGGCGGCTGGGCCAGCCTGGTCAACTATGGCCAACTGGGCCACTTGGCCCAGGGGAGAGGGGTCTTCTTTTGTTTTGTTTTCTTTTTACTTTTTATTTATTTTATTTACTACTTTGTTTTAGTTTAGATCTCAAATGACTTTGGGATGTTACAAAACATAATTCTAAATTAGTAACTTACCAAAACCCGCTGAGATAAATTGTCCCAACATTATTTTAACTCAGTTTACAATTACTTATCGAATTAAAAGTATTTATTAATTATTTTAAATGGTGTTTTAATTACTTTGGTGCATTAAATTATTTTACAAAAGTGTAGTTTCATCACCCACATTACTTATGAAATATCCGACACATTCGGAACAGTTTAGTTTTAATGTTCAAAAACTTTTATTGTTTGAGTAATTTATGAATTTGAATTCGAACGGGTTTGATTTAATGTGGGACTTAGCAACAGTAAAATGATGACAGGGCATCATTAGCAATGGATTACTGTAGCTTGATTATCCGGGTGTCACAATTCTCCTCCACTACAAGAAATCTCGTCTCGAGATTTAAGAGGGAAGTAAAGGGGGAAGGTTCGGGTTACGAAATTCTAGGGAGTGTTCTTAGTCTTGGTTGTTCTTCTCGAAGAGGTTGATCCATTACATTGATGTCTTCATTTCTCTGCTTCAGGTCATCATGATGAAGTTGTCGTCCTTCCTTCAGGATCTTTACCGTACTTATGAAAGGGTAAGAAGGGAAAACTCTATATGGATGGATTCTAACAAGATCGAGCATCAAGCGGTTAACTCAGGGAAGAAGCATAAGTATCTCTCGATTTGAAACTTAAGAAGATATCGAGAGTAAAGTAAGAAGGTACCATGAGAAGTTTCAAACGGATAGGCAATCGTTCGATGCCTAATCAAAAGGTGAAAGGGTTTTAGGGCAATGAGAATAGGTATTGCGCCTCATACCAGAATAGATCACTAGACAGGCGGTCCATGAATTACATACGAAGTCAAGCGCGAGGAACAACCTTGGGAACAGGTGGTGTACAGGAGAGTCAGGTTTCGATCCTGTGGAACTGTGGGTTATGGGGCCACCATGTGGGATAAAAGTAGGAGGAGTGGTGGCATCTTGCATGGTCATGATAACAAGGCAAGTCAGATGGTAGCCTGTCGATTATGTCGGCAACAACGTCGGTACCAAGGGCGAGGGACAAAGAGAACCATTTTCCTGCTCGTTGAACGAGGCGGACCAATAGGCAAAGTTCTCGTCCATCGGTGGTTACCATAATGTCATCAACAATAGTAACAGGGTCTTACTGACACAGTTGTACACCAAGGTGTTTACATAAGCAGAGAATATTACTGCTTAGATCATATAGATCACAGGAAAGGTTAAACAAAATAATGGAAAGGAAATGTGTTCAACAGATTAAACAGAACAACGCGAGGGAAAATGTGTTTAAACACATATTTCAGGGGGTATATCCTTTCCAAGGGCAAGCAGAGCATGATATCCATGGCATGATATGAAGTAGAAAACCATTTAGGTAAGGGGAGAGGAATTTCATGACATTACCCAAACAACGGTGTTTGGATAAATTTGATAAAGAAACTTTATCATTGTGCTTCAAATGTTATTATTGATGATCAGAGCACCACAGATATGCTTCGAGATAGCATTGACATGGACACTGGGTAAAGATAAGACTTGGATACACAAAGGATTCATCATTAAGCCAAGGAGAGGATGAGGAGGTGGCTGATGGACTCAGCGATAATTCAACAAGGTATCCAAAAAGATGGATTTCCACAGTTATGTGAACAAGGAGATAACATTTGTCGGATCAAATGATATAATGTTGTATGCTCAAGGAAAAGCATATACAATTAAACATTAGTTGAAATGGGTGCCCAAAGTATGGCCTTAGGTAGCATGATCAAATGTTAGAATGGTGATTCAGTGATCAATAGTCTAAGGATGAACGTTCGACCATTAACTTCAAAGCAATAGGGTCGCTAGAAGGGCAGAATCCAAACAACACCGTTCACCTGTTGGTATCCCGGTTAGAACCAACACGGGGACCAAGAAAGAAAGGTGATGGTGAGAAGTATCACTATACCAATAATTCTAAAGAGGTGGAGCAATTCTCACGACCTTGTTGACATATAAGATAGTAATACTCCAAGGTAAAGAAGAATAATTGCTGGATAGCCAGGATCTCAAAGTATAACACAAACACGAATAAGTTTGTGTTAGAGGGAAGTCAATAAAGTGGTCGTTGATAACACAGATCATCAAGGGCAAGGATGGTATTTCTCATAATGAACTCAATTGATATCCTGGAAGAGCTCAGAATGCCGATGATGATCACGACACAATTGTTGAGAGATTTCATGAATATGTAATCAATCGGCAATGACATCAAGCCAAAGGAATGATGAAGCGAAAGGTTATTGAACACAAGGGTATGACACAAACTCGAAACCAAACTTGCGGTTCAAGGCGAAATGATATGATGAGGAAGATCGACATAAGCTTAGCACATCGTCGAAGTGGTGCTCCAAGAATAAGGACCAGGTAGCACAGTTAAAATCACCACGACAATGATATAGACATACAGGCTAGGAATGGCGTGGTCAGGTACAAACTCGTACTTAAAGAAGGTTATCAAGTGTCGTTGAACCGTAGTGCAGACTCGGTTCAGTTATCGGTGTCTTTGAGTGTTTAATAACTCAGAGCCCATGAAAAATTGTAATCAGTGAGAATGTAGTACTTGATGAAGAACTCATAAGAAATTATACAGTTCCAAGATAATCTCGAGATACCAGGGGTAATACTCGACGACAGATCAAAGTAGAGGTTGGGGTAGAGTATTGCTCTCCAGAAGACGAGTGCTTAAACTTGCACGAGAAATGGTATTTAAAGGAGAACATGGTCAGAACCACGATTGCAAAAGGCCGAATCCCAGATATAAGATGAACTTATAGCAGAGGAATAATTAATTTAAGAGAAGTTTTAATGATAAGATCTACATCGTGTCCATGGGCATGAACACAAAGTTCAAGGTCGACTCCCACTTCTCCAATGCATAACCTTTCATTCACTTCTCACTTTCGAAGAAGTTGTAGTGTTGAAAATTTTATCTAGCAAAACACCAGAAGAGTATGACTCGTGAAAACTTTCGAGTTCACACATATTAAGGAAGGCATAGGTTCAACCCGTCAGAGTATCGTGGAAACATATACCACAAGCTTCAATAGTAAATAACACAAGCTCGATAGTAGAGCATGATTAACAAAAACAAAGGATACAATTTACCAAAAGCATTATGTATCAGAGGAAAGGATCGCGAGGTTATTGAATAAGGAGGACACTGTCGAATATTAATCCAATAAAGGATCTGATGGTCCATAGTAGAGCTGATGTGAGCATCGGCACACAATCAGTTGAAGAAAGGATGCAAGGGCATCAGATTATAGAATACCTGAATTATTCGCTGCTTAGATATCAAAGGAATTATGATTTCCAAATAGAAGGATCAGAAGCAGACGCTCTGATCAAGGGTGGATAAGTTCAATAGACCTAAGGGTACAATTGACGGCAAACAGATTGGTCGAGAACAAGCTCATGTTCAAAAATGACGTCTGAATCAGAAAGATAATTTGAAAGGATCAACTGATGATTGTGTGCATTCGCACTCATGTTGAAACAATAGGATCAAAATGATGGTGTCTAAGGATAATGACGAATATTGCCAAACATATGGAAAGCATCCATAATGCAAGCAGACAAGTATTGCACAGCAATAAGCAACTAAGGAGTTTTGGAGGATCGAATAGTATTTCGAAGACCATTGTGAAACACACAACTGGGGGGTGAGCGGATACTCGATAAGTGCGAGAATTATCCATAGGGGTATTCAAGTGACAAAGGACAGCAAGGCAGTAAGCTTAAAGGATTATCGAAACAACGACGAGTATTTCGGGGTATCTCGTAATAACAAGACCAACTGGGGATGAATGTAAGAATAACAACTGCAAGTAGTTATCCATAAGGGTTGACGGTGGAAGGGGAATTGCAAACGCGATGAACACAAGTTCTCGGGTTAACAGCGGAGAGTATCTTCAGGGTCTTCACGTGCAGCAGACGATCATCAGTAATAGGGGCTCTCCGGGTGAAAGTGATAACGAGATCCTAATGTTAGATTTAGCAAAACACATTTAACCTGAATAGAAGAGAGATCAGAGTCCTAGAGTATAGACAAGGAGTAAAAGATCCTAATACCACCCAATGGCGACGTGGGCCCGTAAGCCACACAGCCATGTTAGTAAAAGTTTTTCAATGACTAGACTCGACTTCGGCCAAGGAGTTGGAAAGGGGGATTCCTACAGGCAGTCGGCTCTGATACCAACTTGTGACGCCCCCAATTTGAATGTACACTAATCATACACGCAAACGTGTACGATCAAGATCAAGGACTCATAGGAAGATATCACAACACAACTCTACAAATAAAATAAGTCATACAAACATCATATTACAAGCCAGGGGCCTCGAAGGCTCGAATACAAGAGCTCGATCATAGACGAGTCAGCGGAAGCAACAATATCTGAGTATAGACATAAGTTAAACAAGATGCCATAAGATGGCTAGCACAAATTGGGATACATATCGAAAGAGGCGCAGGCCTCCTGCCTGGGATCCTCCTAATCTACTCCTGGTCGTCGTCAGCGGGCTGCATGTAGTAGTAGTCACCTCCCGAGTAGTAGTAGTAGTCGTCGACGGTGGCATCTGGCTCCTGGGCTCCAACGTCTGGTCGCAGCAATCGAGTATAGAAAGGGGGAAAAGAGGGAGCAAAGCAACCGTGAGTACTCATCCAAAGTACTCGCAAGCAAGGAGCTACACTACATATGTATGCATTGGTATCAAATGAAACGAGGGTATCATATGTGGACTGAACTGCAGAATGCCGGAATAAGAGGGGGATAGTTAATCCTGTCGAAGACTACGCTTCTGGCCACCTCCATCTTGCAGCAGGAGAAGAGAGTAGATGGTAAGTTCACCAAGTAGCACCGCATAGTATAAACCTAACCGATGATCCTCCCCTTGTCGCCCTGTGAGAGAGCGATCACCGGTTGTATCTGGCACTTGGAAGGGTGTGTTTTATTAAGTATCCGGTTCTAGTTGTCATAAGGTCAAGGTACAACTCCAAGTCGTCCTGTTACCGAAGATCACGGCTATTCGAATAGATTAACTTCCCTGTAGGGGTGCACCACATAACCCAACACGCTCGATCCCATTTGGCCGGACACACTTCCGTGGGTCATGCCTGGCCTCGGAAGATCAACATGTCGCAACCCTACCTAGGCACAACAGAGATATCAGCACGCCAGTCTAAATCCTATGGCACAAGGGTCTGGGCCCATCGCCCATTGCACACCTGCATGTTGCGTACACGGCCGGCGAGCAGACCTAGCCTCCCTTATACAAGAGCAGGCGTTCCAGTCCAACCTGGCGCGCGCCGCTCAGTCGCTAACGTCACGAAGGCTGTTGGGGAACGTAGCAGAATTTTAAAATTTTCTACGCATCACCAAGACCAATCTAAGGAGTCATCTAGCAATGAGGGAGAGGGGAGTGCATCTACATACCCTTGTAGATCACGAGCGGAAGCGTTCAAGAGAACGGGGTTGATGGAGTCGTACTCGTCATGATCCAAATCACCGATGACCGAGCGCCGAACGGACGGCACCTCCGCGTTCAACACACGTACGGTTGGGGAAGACGTCTCCTCCTTCTTGATCCAGCAAGGGGAAGGAGAGGTTGATGGAGATCCAGCAGCACGGCGGCGTGGTGGTGGAAGCAGCGGTGATCTCGGCAGGGCTTCGCCAAGCTCCAACGAGAGAGAGAGAGAGAGAGAGAGAGATGTTACGAGGGGAGAGGTAGGCACCAGGGACTTGGTGTGGCTGCCCTCCCTCCCCCCCCCCCCCACACACACTATATATAGGGCCCCTAGGGGGGGCGCCGGCCCTAGGAGATCCAATCTCCAAGGGGGCGGCGGCCAAGAGGGGAACTTGCCCCCCAAGTCAAGTGGGGCGCCCCCCACCCCTAGGGTTTCCAACCCTAGGCGCAGGGGGAGGCCCATGGGGGGCGCACCAGCCCACCAGGGGTTGGTTACCCTCCCACTTTAGCCCATGGGGCCCTTTGGGATAGGTGGGCCCACCCAGTGGACCCCTGGGACCCTTCCGGTGGTCCCGGTACAATACCGATTACCCCTGAAACTTTCCTGATGGCCGAAACTGGACTTTCTATATATAAATCTTCACCTCTGGACCATTCCGGAACTCCTCATGACGTCTGAGATCTCATCCAGGAGTCCGAACAACTTTTGGGTTACCGCATACTAATATCTCTACAACCCTAGCGTCACTGAACCTTAAGCGTGTAGACCCTATGGGTACGGGAGACACGCAGACATGACCGAGACGACTCTCCGGTCAATAACCAATAGCGGGGTCTGGATACCCATGTTGGCTCCCACATGTTCCACGATGATCTCATCGGATGAACCACGATGTCGAGGATTCAATCAATCTCGTATTCAATTCCCTTTGTCAATCGGTACGTTACTTGCCCGAGATTCGATCGTCGGTATCTCAATACCTCATTCAATCTCGTTACCGGCAAATCACTTTACTCGTACCGTAATGCATGATCCCGTGACCAAACACTTGGTCACATTGAGCTCATTATGATGATGCATTACCGAGTGGGCCCAGAGATACCTCTCCGTCATACGGAGTGACAAATCCCAGTCTCGATCCATGTCAACCCAATAGATACTTTCGGGGATACCTGTAGTATACCTTTATAGTCACCCAGTTACGTTGTGGCATTTGGTACACCCAAAGCACTCCTACGGCATCCGGGAGTTACACGATCTCATGGTCTAAGGAAATGACACTTGACATTGGAAAAGCTCTAGCAAACGAACTACATGATCTTGTGCTATGCTTAGGATTGGGTCTTGTCCATCACATCATTCTCCTAATGATGTGATCCCGTTATCAATGACATCCAATGTCCATAGTCAGGAAACCGTGACTATCTATTGATCAACGAGCTAGTTAACTAGAGGCTCACTAGGGACATGTTATGGTCTATGTATTCGCACATGTATTATGATTTCCGGATAACACAATTATAGCATGAACAATAGACAATTATCATGAACAAGGAAATATAATAATAATCATTTTATTATTGCCTCTAGGGCATATTTCAAACAGTCTCCCACTTGCACTAGAGTCAATAATCTAGTTACATTGTGATGAATCGAACACCCATAGAGTTCTGGTTTTGATCATGTTTTGCTCGCGGAAGAGGTTTAGTCAACGGATCTGCGACATTCAGATCTGTATGTACTTTGCAAATATCTATGTCTTCATCTTGAACATTTTCACGAATGGAGTTGAAGCGACGCTTGATGTGCCAGGTCTTCTTGTGAAACCTGGGCTCCTTGGCAAGGGCAATAGCTCCAGTGTTGTCACAGAAGAGAGTGATCGGCCCCGACGCATTGGGTATGACTCCTAGGTCGGTGATGAACTCCTTCATCCAGATTGCTTCATGTGCTGCCTCCGAGGCTGCCATGTACTCCGCTTCACATGTAGATCCCGCCACGACGCTTTGCTTGCAACTGCACCAGCTTACTGCCCCACCATTCAAAATATACACGTATCCGGTTTGTGACTTTGAGTCATCCAGATCTGTGTCGAAGCTAGCATCGACGTAACCCTTTACGATGAGCTCCTTGTCACCTCCATATACGAGAAACATATCCTTAGTCCTTTTCAGGTACTTTAGGATGTTCTTGACCGTTGTCCAGTGTTCCATGCCGGGATTACTTTGGTACCTTCCTACCAAACTTACAACAAGGTTTACATCAGGTCTGGTACACAGCATGGCATACATGATAGACCCTATGGCTGAGGCATAGGGGACGACACTCATCTTTTCTCTATCTTCTGCCGTGGTCGGACATTGAGTTGAGCTCAATTTCACACCTTGCAATACAGGCAAGAACCCCTTCTTGGACTGATCCATATTGAACTTCTTCAATATCTTATCAAGGTATGTGCTTTGTGAAAGACCTATGAGGCGTCTCGATCTATCTCTATAGATCTTGATGCCTAATATGTAAGCAGCTTCTCCAAGGTCCTTCATTGAAAAACACTTATTCAAGTAGGCCTTAATACAGTCCAAAAGTTCTATATCATTTCCCATCAAAAGTATGTCATCCACATATAATATCAGAAATGCTACAGAGCTCCCACTCACTTTCTTGTAAACGTAGGCTTCTCCATAAGTCTGCATAAACCCAAACGCTTTAATCATTTCATTAAAGCGAATGTTCCAACTCCGAGATGCTTGCACCATCCCATAGATGGAGAGCTGGAGCTTGCATACCTTGTTAGCATTCTTAGGATCGACAAAACCTTCCGGCTGCATCATATACAATTCTTACTTAAGAAAGCCGTTAAGGAATGCCGTTTTGACGTCCATTTGCCATATCTCATAATCATAGTATGCGGCAATTGCTAACATGATTCGGACGGACTTCAGCTTCGCTATGGGTGAGAAGGTCTCATCGTAGTCAACCCCTTGAACTTGTCGATAACCCTTAGCGACAAGTCGAGCCTTATAGATGGTAACATTACCATCCGCGTCCGTCTTCTTCTTAAAGATCCATTTATTCTCTATCGCTCGCCGATCATCGGGCAAGTCTGTCAAAGTCCATACTTTCTTTTCATACATGGATTCTATCTTGGATTGCATGGCTTCAAGCCATTTGTTGGAATCTGGGCCCGCCATTGCTTCTTCATAGCTCGAAGGTTCACCGTTGTCTAACAACATGATTTCCAGGACAGGGTTGCCATACCATTCTGGTGTGGAACGTGTCCTTGTGGACCTTCAAAGTTCAGTAGCAACTTGATCCGAAGTACCTTGATCATCATCATTAACTTCCTCTCTAGTCGGTGCAGGCACCACAGTAACATCTTCCTGAGCTGTGCAACTTTCCGGTTCAAGAGGCAGTACTTCATCGAGTTCTACTATCCTCCCACTTACTTCTCTCGAGAGAAACTCTTTCTCCAGAAAAGACCCGTTCTTGGCAACAAAGATCTTGCCTTTGGATCTGAGGTAGAAGGTATACCCAATGGTTTCCTTAGGGTATCCTATGAAGACGCATTTTTCCGACTTGGGTTGGAGCTTTTCAGGTTGAAGTTTCTTGACATAAGCATCGCATCTCCAAACTTTTAGAAACGACAACTTAGGTTTCTTCCCAAACCATAATTCATACGGTGTCGTCTCAACGGATTTAGACGGTGCCCTATTTAAAGTGAATGTAGCTGTCTCTAGAGCGTATCCCCAAAACGATAGCGGTAAATCAGTGAGTCACATCATAGATCGCACCATATCCAATAGAGTGCGATTACGACGTTCGGACACACCGTTACGCTGAGGTGTTCCAGGCGGCGTGAGTTGTGAAACGATTCCACATTTCCTTAAGTGCATACCAAATTCGTGACTTAAATATTCTCCCCCACGATCTGATCGTAAGAATTTATCTTTCGGTCACGTTGATTCTCTACCTCATTCTGAAATTCCTTGAACTTTTCAAAGGTCTCAGACTTGTGTTTCATCAAATAGACATACCCATATCTACTTAAGTCATCAGTGAGAGTGAGAACATAACGATAGCCACCGCGAGCCTCAACGCTCATTGGACCGCACACATCAGTATGTATAATTTCCAATAAGTTGGTTGCTCGCTCCATTGTTCCGGAGAATGGAGTCTTGGTCATTTTACCCATGAGGCATGGTTCGCACATGTCAAATGATTCGAAATCAAGAGACTCCAAAAGTCCATCTGTAAGGAGCTTCTTCATGCGTTTGACTCCGATGTGACCAAGGCGGCAGTGCCATAGATATGTGGGACTATCATTATCAACCTTACATCTTTTGGTATTCACACTATGAATATGTGTAACATCACGTTTGAGATTCATTAAGAATAAACCATTGACCAGTGGGGCATGACCATAAAACATATCTCTCATATAAATAGAACAACCATTATTCTCGGATTTAAATGAGTAGCCATCTCGTATTAAACGAGATCCAGATACAATGTTCATGCTCAAAGATGGCACTAAATAACAATTATTGAGGTTTAAAACTAATCCCGTAGGTAAATGTAGAGGTAGCGTGCCGACGGCGATCACATCGACCTTGGAACCATTCCCGACGCGCATCGTCACCTCGTCCTTCGCCAGTCTCCGCTTATTCCGCAGCTCCTATTTTGAGTTACAAATATGAGCAACCGCACCGGTATCAAATACCCAGGAGCTACTACGAGTACAGGTAAGGTGCACATCAATTATATGTATATCGCATATACCTTTAGTGTTGCCGGCCTTCTTGTCCGCTAAGTATTTGGGGCAGTTCCGCTTCCAGTGTCCCTTTCCCTTGCAATAAAAGCACTCAGTCTCAGGTTTGGGTCCATTCTTTGGCTTCTTCCCGGCAGCTTGCTTACCGGGCGCGGCAACCCCCATGCCGTCCTTCTTAAAAATCTTCTCACCCTTGCCTTTCTTGAAACTAGTGGTTTTATTGACCATCAACACTTGATGTTCCTTTTTGATTTCCACCTTCGCTGATTTCAGCATTGAAAATACTTCAGGAATAGTTTTCACCATCCCCTGCATATTGTAGTTCATCACAAAGCTCTTGTAGCTAGGTGGGAGCGACTGAAGGATTCTGTCAATGACTGCCTCGTCCAGGAGGTTAATGTCCAGCTGGGACAAGCGGTTATGCGAACCAGACATTTTGAGTATGTGCTCACTGACAGAACTATTTTCCTCCATCTTGCAACTGTAGAACTTGTCGGAGACTTCATATCTCTTGACCCGGGCATGAGCTTGGAAAACCATTTTTAGCTCTTCGAACATCTCATATGCTCCGTGTCGCTCAAAACGCTTTTGGAGCCCCGGTTCTAAGCTGTAAAGCATGCCGCACTGAACGAGGGAGTAATCATCAGTACGTGACTGCCAAGCATTCATAACGTCTTGGTTCTCTGGGATGGGTGCGTCACCTAGCGGTGCTTCTAGGACATATGCTTTCTTGGCAGCTATGAGGATGATCCTCAGGTTCCGGACCCAGTCCGTATAGTTGCTGCCATCATCTTTCAGCTTGGTTTTCTCTAGGAACGCGTTGAAATTGAGGTTGACATGAGCGTTGGCCATTTGATCTACAAGACATTTTGCAAAGGTTTTTAGACTAAGTTCATGATAATTAAGTTCATCTAATCAAATTATTTAATGAACTCCCACTCAAACGGACATCCCTCTAGTCATCTAAGTGATACATGATCCGTGTCAACTAGGCCGTGTCCGATCATCACGTGCGACGGACTAGTCATCATCGGTGAATATCTTCATGTTGATCGTATCTTCTATACGACTCATGTTCGACCTTTCGGTCTTCCGTGTTCCGAGGCCATGTCTGTACATGCTAGGCTCGTCAAGTCAACCTAAGTGTATTGCATGTGTAAATCTGGCTTACACCCATTGTATTCGAATGTTAGAATCTATCACACACGATCATCACATGGTGCTTCGAAACAACGAACCTTGGCAACGGTGCACAGTTAGGGGGAACACTTTCTTGAAATTATTGTAAGGGATCATCTTATTTAAGCTATCGTCGTTCTAAGCAAATAAGATGTAAAACATGATAAACATCACATGCAATCAAATAGTGACATGATATGGACAATATCATTTTGCTCCTTTTGATCTCCATCTTCGGGGCGCCATGATCATCATCGTCACCGGCATGACACCATGATCTCCATCATCATGATCTCCATCATCGTGTCTTCATGAAGTTGTCTCGTCATCTATTACTTCTACTACTATGGCTAACGGTTTAGCAATAAAGTAAAGTAATTACATGACGTTTATGTTGACACGCAGGTCATAAATAAATTAAGACAACTCCTATGGCTCCTGTCGGTTGTCATACTCATCGACATGCAAGTCGTGATTCCTATTACAAGAACATGATCAATCTCATACATCACATATATCATTCATCACATCCTTTTGGCCATATCACATCACATGGCACATGCTGCAAAAACAAGTTAGACGTCCTCTAATTATTGTTGCAAGTTTTTACGTGGCTGCTATAGGTTTCTAGCAAGAACGTTTCTTACCTACTCCAAAACCACAACGTGATATGCCAATTTCTATTTACCCTTCATAAGGACCCTTTTGATCGAATCCGATCCGACTAAAGTGGGAGAGACAGACACCCGCTAGCCACCTTATGCAACTAGTGCATGTCAGACGGTGGAACCAGTCTCACATAAGCATACGTGTAAGGTCGGTCCGGGCCGCTTCATCCCACGATGCCACGGAATCAAGATAAGACTAGTAACAGCAAGTAAATTGACAAAATCAACGCCCACAACATCTTGTGTTCTACTCGTGCATAGAAACTACGCATAGACCTAGCTCTAATACCACTGTTGGGGAACGTAGCAGAATTTTAAAATTTTCTACGCATCACGAAGATCAATCTAAGGAGTCATCTAGCAACGAGGGAGAGGGGAGTGCATCTACATACCCTTGTAGATCACGAGCGGAAGCGTTCAAGAGAACGGGGTTGATGGAGTCGTACTCGTCATGATCCAAATCACCGATGACCGAGCGCCGAATGGACGGCACCTCCGCGTTCAACACATGTACGGTTGGGGAAGACGTCTCCTCCTTCTTGGTCTAGCAAGGGGAAAGGTTGATGGAGATCCAACAACACGACGGCGTGGTGGTGGAAGCAGCGGTGATCTCGGCAGGGCTTCACCAAGCTTCAACGAGAGAGAAAGAGAGATGTCATGAGGGGAGAGGGAGGCGCTAGGGACTTGGTGCGGCTGCCCTCCCTCCCTCCCCCCCCCAACTATATATAGGGCCCCTAGGGGGGCGCCGGCCCTAGGAGATCCAATCTCCAAGGGGGGGCGCCGGCCCTAGGAGATCCAATCTCCAAGGGGGGGCAGCGGCCAAGGGGGGAACTTGCCCCCCAAGTCAAGTGGGGCGCCCCCCACCCCTAGGGTTTCCAACCCTAGGCGCAGGGGGAGGCCCATGGGGGCGCACCAGCCCACCAGGGGCTGGTTACCCTCCCACTTCGGCCCATGGGGCCCTCCGGGATAGGTGGGCCCACCCGGTGGACCCCCGGGACCCTTCCGGTGGTCCCGGTACAATACCGATTACCCCCGAAACTTTCCCGATGGCCGAAAGTGGACTTCCTATATATAAATCGTCACCTCCGGACCATTCCGGAACTCCTCGTGACGTCCGGGATCTCATCCGGGACTCCGAACAACTTTCGGGTTACCGCATACTAATATCTCTACAACCCTAGTGTCACCGAACCTTAAGTGTGTAGACCCAATGGGTTCAGGAGACACGCAGACATGACCGAGACGACTCTCCGGTCAATAACCAACAGCAGGATCTGGATACCCATGTTGGCTCCCACATGTTCCACGATGATCTCATCGGATGAACCACGATGTCGAGGATTCAATCAATCCCGTATTCAATTCCCTTTGTCAATTGGTACGTTACTTGCCCAAGATTCGATCGTCGGTATCCCAATACCTCGTTCAATCTCATTACCGGCAAGTAACTTTACTCGTACCATAATGCATGATCCCGTGACCAAACACTTGGTCACATTGACCTCATTATGATGATGCATTACCGAGTGGGCCCAGAGATACCTCTCCATCATACAGAGTGACAAATCCCAGTCTCGATCCGTGTCAACCCAACAGATACTTTCGAGGATACCTGTAGTATACCTTTATAGTCACCCAGTTACGTTGTGATGTTTGGTACACACAAAGCACTCCTACGGCATCCGGGAGTTACACGATCTCATGGTCTAAGGAAATGATACTTGACAGTGGAAAAGCTCTAGCAAACGAACTACACGATCTTGTGATATGCTTAGGATTGGGTCTTGTCCATCACATCATTCTCCTAATGATGTGATCCCGTTATCAATGACATCCAATGTCCATAGTCAGGAAACCGTGACTATCTATTGATCAACGAGCTAGTTAACTAGAGGCTCACTAGGGACATGTTATGCTCTATGTATTCACACATGTATTATGATTTTCGGATAACACAATTATAGCATGAACAATAGATAATTATCATGAACAAGGAAATATAATAATAATCATTTTATTATTGCCTCTAGGGCATATTTCCAACAAAGGCTTCGGCTGATACCACGACGTCGAGTGCCCATAACTGTCCTCGCGTAGATGGTTAGTGCGTATAGGCCAGTAGCCAGACTCAGATCAAATACCAAGATCTCGTTAAGCGTGTTATTTTGAAATAACCACGGACGCCGACCAGGGCCAGGCCCACCTCTCTCCTAGGTGGTCTCAACCTGCCCTGGCGCTCCGCCACAAAGTAACAGTCGGGGGCCTTCGGGAACTCAGGCCCACCTCTACCGGGATGGAGCCACCTGTCCTTCCAGCCCCCTCATCAGAATCACTTGCGGGTACTCAACAAGCTGACCCGACTTTAGTCACCACATGTATCATATATTATGTATAAGTATATACCCGTGAACACCTCCCAAGTGATCATGGCTCGATAATATAGCATGGCAGATAGACGAGAATGTAGGGCCACAGATGATGATCTAGCATCCTATACTAAGCATTTAGGATTGCAGGTAAGGTATCATCAGTTATAGCAACAATGACAGGCTATGCATCAGAATAGGATTAACGGAAAGCAGTAACATGCTACACTACTCTAATGCAAGCAGTATAGAGGAGAGTAGGCGATATCTGGTGATCAAGGGGGGGCTTTCCTGGTTGCTCTGGCAAGAGAGAGGGGTCGTCAACACCGTAGTCGTACTGGGTAGCAGCGGCGTCAGTCTCGGTGTCTAGCGAGAGAAGAGGGGGAAGAAACAATAAATATTAAATCACACAGATGCATACTGATGCATGACATGACAAGTAGCGATGCTGGGAGTGCTCTAACGCGGTATGAGGTGGTACCGGTGAAGGGGGGAAACATCCGGGAAAATATCCCCGGTGTTTCGCGTTTTCGGACAGATGAACCGGAGGGGGGAAAGTTGTGTGTTCACTATGCTAGGGATGCGTGGCGGATGAACGGGCTGCGTATCCGGATTCATCTCGTCGTTCTGAGCAACTTTCATGTACAAAGTTTTTCCATCCAAGCTACGGTTTATTTTATATTAATTTTAAAAGATTTAAATCATTTTTAGAATTTATTTAATTTACTTAATTCAACATTATCCAGAATAGTGTATGCTAACGTCATCACGATGTCAGCATGACGTCAGCAGTCAACAGAACATTGACTAGGTCAAACTGATGTGTGGGTCCCAGTTGTCATTGACTGCTAACTAACCTAACAGTTTAATTAACTACTAAGTGATTAGGTTAATTAAATAGTTTTAATTTAGTTAATTTAATTAGTTAATTAATTAATTAATTAATATTTTTCTTTTTATTTATTCTTTTTTTTGTAAATCATTCTGGGCTGTGGGCCCCGGCTGTCATTGGCTAGAGGCCATAGCGGGGCGGGTTAACGGGTGGTGCTGCGGGCGGACCCGGCGACGGGCGCCGCGGGCGTGGCCGAAGCCTGAACAGCGACCAGCGCGCGGGGGCGGCACGGCGCGGCCCCAGGCCATAGCGGCAACGAGGCTGAGGGCGGGGTGCGTGAGCTGCGGCGGCGGAGGCGGGGATTAGGGGCGGAGCAGAGCTCCAGGGCGCATGGTTGTCGGCGACGAGGCGAGCAGGGGGCGTGGCTGTGCGGCGTGCGGGCGCGGTGAGCATCGGCAGGGAAGGGAGCGAGGGGGAAAGCGTGGGGCGCGAGCGCGCGCATGGTGGTCGGGCATGGTGGGGCGCGCGGTCCAGGCGCGTGCGGGGGAGTAGGCCGTGAGCGCGGGGAGTGCGGGCGATGTGGTCTGCGCGTGCTGAGCGCGAGCGCGCATGCGAAGGAGGAGCGGGGTGCGGTGAGCGGAGTCATGGCATGGGCGGAGCGCAAGCGCACGGCGGTGACCGGGGGGAAAAGGGGAAGGAGGGGGCTCACAAGGGGTTGCAGGGCACAGGGCAGTGGGTCACGGGGCGGAGGTCGGAGACGACGTGTGGTGATAGAGTCGTGGCGGGGCGGGCTCCGGCGATGTGGTCCTCCAGGAGGCGTCGGAGCTACACGCAGCTGTGGGGTTCGGCGGTGGCATCGTCGAGGCGTCGCGGCGAGGCACCCAAATAGGGAGAGGAGGAGGCGAGGAGTAGGGCGGTGGGGTGATGCCGGGGTGGGCGCCGACATCGAGGGGGGCGTGTCGCCGAGGTTGGGGGCGGGCACCCACGATCCAGACGGGTCGTGGGGGAGAGGGGGAAAGGGAATCAGGAGGAGTGGGTATGTTTAGGGTTTGTGGGGGGGTTGGACCGGGGTATGTAGGGGGCGGCTGGGCCGGCCTGGTCAACTGTGGCCAACTGGGCCACTTGGCCCAGGGGAGAGGGGTCTTCTTTTGTTTTCTTTTCTTTTTACTTTTTATTTATTTTATTTACTACTTTGTTTAGGTTTAGATCTCAAATGACTTTGGGATGTTACAATACGTAATTCTAAATTAGTAACATACCAAAACCCGCTGAGATAAATTGTCCCAACATTATTTTAACTCAGTTTACAATTACTTATCGAATTAAAAGTATTTATCAATTATTTTAAATGGTGTTTTAATTACTTTGGTGCATTAAAATATTTTCCAAAAGTGTAGTTTCATCACCCACATTACTTATGAAATATCCGACACATTCAGAATAGTTTAGTTTTAATGTTCGAAAAATTTTATTGTTTGACTAACTTATGAATTTGAATTCGAACGGGTTTGATTTAATGTGGGACTTAGCAACAGTAAAACGATGACAGGGCATCATTAGCAATGGATTAGTGTAGCTTGATTATCTGGGTGTCACAGTCTTGATCTATCTCTATAGATCTTGATGCCCAATATATAAGCAGCCTCACCGAGGTCTTTCATTGAAAAACTCTTATTCAAGTATCCATTTATGCTATCCAGAAATTATATATCATTTCCAATCAACAATATGTCATCCACATATAATATCAGAAATGCTACAGAGCTCCCACTCACTTTCTTGTAAATACAGGCTTCTCCAAAAGTCTGTATAAAACCAAATGTTTTGGTCGCACTATCAAAGCGTTTATTCCAACTCCGAGAGGCTTGCACCAGTCCATAAATGGATCGCTGGAGCTTGCACACTTTGCTAGCTCCCTTTGGATCGACAAAACCTTCTGGTTGCATCCTATACAACTCTTCTTCCAGAAATCCATTCAGGAATGCAGTTTTGACATCCATTTGCCAAATTTCATATTCATAAAATGCGGCAATTGCTAACATGATTCGGACAGACTTAAGCATCGCTACGAGTGAGAAAGTCTCAGCGTAGTCAATCCCTTGAACTTGTCAAAATCCTTTTGCAACAAGTCGAGCTTTATAGATAGTAATATTACCATCAGTGTCAGTCTTCTTCTTGAAGATCCATTTATTCTCAATGGCTTGCCGATCATCGGGCAAGTCAACCAAAGTCCACACTTTGTTCTCATACATGGATCCCATCTCAGATTTCATGGCCTCAAGCCATTTTGCGGAATCTGGGCTCACCATCGCTTCTTCATAGTTCGTAGGTTCATCATGGTCTAGTAACATGACTTCCAGAACAGGATTACCGTACCACTCTGGTGCGGATCTTACTCTGGTTGATCTACGAGGTTCAGTAATAACTAGATCTGAGGTTTCATGATCATCATCATTAACTTCCTCACTAATTGGTGTAGGCGTCACAGGAACTGGTTTTTGTAATGAACTATTTTCCAATAAGGGAGCAGGTACAGTTACCTCATCAAGTTCTACTTTCCTCCCACTCACTTCTTTCGAGAGAAACTCCTTCTCTATAAAGGATCCATTCTTAGCAACGAATGTCTTGCCTTCGGATCTCTGATGGAAGGTGTACCCAACAGTCTCCTTTGGGTATCCTATGAAGACACATTTCCCCGATTTGGGTTCGAGCTTATCAGGTTGAAGCTTTTTCACATAAGCATCGCAACCCCAAACTTTAAGAAACGACAACTTTGGTTTCTTGCCAAACCACAGTTCATAAGGTGTCATCTCAACAGATTTTGACGGTGCCCTATTTAACGTGAATGCAGCCGTCTCTAAAGCATAACCCCAAAACGATAGCGGTAAATCAGTAAGAGACATCATAGATCGCACCATACCTAGTAAAGTATGATTACGACGTTCGG
Organism: Triticum aestivum; assembly: GCF_018294505.1. Lineage (NCBI taxonomy): Eukaryota > Viridiplantae > Streptophyta > Magnoliopsida > Poales > Poaceae > Triticum > Triticum aestivum. The sequence continues at coordinate 556,798,052 of NC_057803.1, read as the reverse complement.
ACAGACCATTACGCTGTGGTGTTCCGGGTGGCGTGAGTTGTGAAACTATTCCGCATTGTTTCAAATGTAGACCAAACTCGTAACTCAAATATTCTCCTCCATGATTAGATCGTAGAAACTTTATTTTCTTATTATGATGATTTTCAACTTCACTCTGAAATTCTTTGAACTTTTCAAATGTTTCAGACTTATGTTTCATTAAGTAGATATACCCATATCTGCTTAAATCATCTATGAAGGTGAGAAAATAACGATACCCGCCGCGAGCCTCAACATTCATTGGACTACATACATCAGTATGTATGATCTCCAACAAATCAGTTGCTCGCTCCATAGTTCCGGAGAATGGTGTTTTAGTCATCTTGCCCATGAGGCATGGTTCGCAAGTACCAAGTGATTCATAATCAAGTGATTCCAAAAGTCCATCAGTATGGAGTTTCTTCATGCGCTTTACACCAATATGACTCAAACAGCAGTGCCACAAATAAGTTGCACTATCATTATCAACTTTGCATCTTTTGGCTTCAACATTATGAATATGTGTATTACTACTATCAAGATTCATCAAAAATAGACCACTCTTCAAGGGTGCATGACCATAAAGATATTACTCATATAAATAGAACAACCATTATTCTCTGATTTAAATGAATAACCGTCTCGCATCAAACAAGATCCAGATATAATGTTCATGCTCAACGCTGGCACCAAATAACAATTATTTAGGTCTAATACTAATCCCGAAGGTAGATGTAGAGGCAGCGTGCCAACGACGATCACATCAACTTTGGAACCATTTCCCACGCGCATCGTCACCTCGTCCTTAGCTAGTGTCCGCTTAATCTGTAGTCAATGTTTCGAGTTGCAAATATTAGCAACAGAACCAGTATCAAATACCCAGGTGCTACTACGAGCTCTGGTAAGGTACACATCAATAACATGTATATCACATATACCTCTCTTCACCTTGCCATCCTTCTTATCCGCCAAATACTTGGGGCAGTTCCGCTTCCAGTGACCAGTCTGCTTGCAGTAGAAGCACTCAGTCTCAGGCTTAGGTCCAGACTTGGGTTTCTTCTCTTGAGCAGCAACTTGCTTACTGTTCTTCTTGAAGTTCCCCTTCTTCTTCCCTTTGCCCTTTTTCTTGAAACTGGTGGTCTTATTGACCATCAACACTTGATGCTCCTTCTTGATTTCTACCTCCGCAGCCTTTAGCATTGTGAAGAGCTCGGGAATCGTCTTATACATCCCTTGCATGTTATAGTTCATCATGAAGCTCTTGTAGCTTGGTGGCAGTGATTGAAAAATTCTTTCAATGACGCTATCATCCGGAAGATTAACTCCCAATTGAATCAAGTGATTGCAGTACCCAGACATCTTGAGTATATGCTCACTGACTGAACTATTCTCCTCCATCTTGCAGCTGTAGAACTTATTGGAGACTTCATATCTCTCAATCCGGGCATTCTTTTGAAATATTAACTTCAATTCCTGGAACATCTCATATGCTCCATGATGTTCAAAACATCGTTGAAGTCCCAGTTCTAAGCTGTAAAGCATGGCACACTGAACTATCGAGTAGTCATCAACATGTGACTGCCAGGCATTCACAATGTCTGCAGTTGCTGGCACAGGTGGTACACCTAGCGGTGCTTCCAAGATGTAACTCTTCTATGCAGCAATGAGGATAATCCTCAAGTTACGGACCCAGTCCATGTAATTGCTACCATCATCTTTCAACTTTGCTTTCTCAAGGAACGCATTAAAATTCAACGGAACAACAGCACGGGCCATCTATCTACAATCACATAGACAAGCAAGATACTATCAGGTACTAAGTTCATGATAAATTTAAGTTCAATTAATCATATTACTTAAGAACTCCCACTTAGATAGACATCCCTCTAATCCTCTAAGTGATCACGTAATCCATATCAACTAAACAATAACCGATCATCACGTGAAATGGAGTAGCTTTCAATGGTGAACATCACTATGTTGATCATATCTACTATATGATTCACACTCGACCTTTCGGTCTCAGTGTTCCGAGGCCATATCTGCATATGCTAGGCTCTTCAAGTTTAACCTGAGTATTCTGCGTGTGCAAAACTGACTTGCACCCGTTGTAGATGGACGTAGAGCTTATCACACCCGATCATCACGTGGTGTCTGGGCACGACGAACTTTGGCAACGGTGCATACTCAGGGAGAACACTTTTATCTTGAAATTTAGTGAGAGATCATCTTATAATGCTACCGTCAATCAAAGCAAGATAAGATGCATAAAAGATAAACATCACATGCAATCAATATAAGTGATATGATATGGTCATCATCATCTCGTGCTTGTGATCTCCATCTCCGAAGCACAGTCATGATCACCATCGCCACCGGCGCGACACCTTGGTCTCCATCGTAGCATCGTTGTCGTCTCGCCAACTATTTCTTCTACGACTATCGCTACCGCTTAGTGATAAAGTAAAGCATTACAGCGCGATTGCATTGCATACAATAAAGCGACAACCATATGGCTCCTGCCAGTTGCCGATAACTCAGTTACAAAACATGATCATCTTATACAATAAAATTTAGCATCATGTCTTGAACATATCACATCACAACATGCCCTGCAAAAACAAGTTAGACGTCCTCTACTTTGTTGTTGCAAGTTTTACGTGGCTGCTACGGGCTTAGCAAGAACCGTTCTTACCTACGCATCAAAACCACAACGATAGTTTGTCAAGTTGGCGTTGTTTTAACCTTCGCAAGGACCGGGCGTAGCCACACTCGGTTCAACTAAAGTTGGAGAAACTGACACCTGCCAGCCACCTATGTGCAAAGCACGTCGGTAGAACTAGTCTCGCATAAGCGTACGCGTAATGTCGGTCCGGGCCGCTTCATCCAACAATACCGCCGAACCAAAGTATGACATGTTGGTAAGCAGTATGACTTATATCGCCCACAACTCACTTGTGTTCTACTCGTGCATATAACATCAACGCATAAAACCTGGCTCCGATAGCACTATTGGGGAACATAGTAATTTCAAAAAAATTCCTACGCACACACGAGATCATGGTGATGCATAGCAACAAGAGGAGAGAGTGTTGTCCACGTACCTCGTAGACCGAAAGCGGAAGCGTTAGCACAACGCGGTTGATGTAGTCATATGTCTTCACGATCCGACTGATCAAGTACCGAACGTACGACACCTCCAAGTTCAGCACACGTTCAGCCCGATGACGTCCCTCGAACTCCGATCCAGCCGAGTGTTGAGGGAGAGTTTCGTCAGCACGACGGCGTGGTGACGATGATGATGTTCTACTGACGCAGGGCTTCGCCTAAGCACCGCTACAGTATTATCGAGGTGGACTATGGTGGAGGGGGGCACCGCACACGGCTAAAAGATCAAACGATCAATTGTTGTGTCTCTATGGTGCCCCATGCCCCTGTATATAAAGGAGCATGAGGGGAGGTGCGGAAGGCCAGGAGGGGCGTACCAAGAGGAATCCTACTCCCACCGGGAGTAGGACTCCCTCCCTTTTCCTTGTTGGATTAGGAGTGGAGGGGGAAAGAGGAGGGAGAGAGGAAGGAAAGGGGGGCGCCGCCCCCCTCTCCTTGTCCTATTCAGACTACGGGGGAGGGGCGCGCGGCCCTTCCCTGGACGCCTCTCCTCTTCTCCACAAAGGCCCACTATGGCCCATTAAGCCCCCAGGGGGTTCCGGTAACCCCTCGATACTCTGGTAAAATCTCGATTTCACTCGGAACACTTCCGATATCCAAATATAGGCTTCCAATATATCAATATTCATGTCTCGGCCATTTCGAGACTCCTCGTCATATCCGTGATCACATTCGGGACTCCGAACAACCTTCGGTACATCAAAAACCATAAACTCATAATATAACCGTCATCGAAACTTTAAGCGTGCGGACCCTACAGGTTCGAGAACTATGTAGACATGACCGAGACACATCTCCAGTCAATAACCAATAGCGGAACCTGGATGCTCATATTGGCTCCCACATATTCTACGAAGATCTTTATCGGTCAGACCGCATAACAACATACGTTGTTCCCTTTGTCATCGGTATGTTACTTGCCCGAGATTCGATCGTCGGTATCTCAATACCTAGTTCAATCTCGTTACCGACAAGTCTCTTTACTCATTCTGTAATACATCATCCCGCAACTAACTCATTAGTTGCAATGCTTGCAAGGCTTAAGTGATGTGCATTACCGAGAGGGCCCAGAGATACCTCTCCGACAATCGGAGTGACAACTCCTAATCTCGAAATACGCCAACCCAACAAGTACCTTCGGAGACACCTGTAGAGCACCTTTATAATCACCTAGTTACGTTGTGACGTTTGGTAGCACACAAAGCGTTCCTCCAGTAAACGGGAGTTGCATAATCTCATAGTCATAGGAACATGTATAAGTCATGAAGAAAGCAATAGCAACATACTAAACGATTGAGTGCTAAGCTAACAGAATGGGTCAAGTCAATCACATCATTCTCCTAATGATGTGATCCCGTTAATCAAATGACAACTCATGTCAATGGCTAGGAAACATAACCATCTTTGATCAACGAGCTAGTCAAGTAGAGGCATACTAGTGACACTCTGTTTGTCTATGTATTCACACAAGTATTATGTTTCCGGTTAATACAATTCTAGCATGAATAATAAACATTTATCATGATATAAGGAAATAAATAATAACTTTATTATTGCCTCTAGAGCATATTTCCTTCAATCACTTCATCTGCATAATCCTCCTCGTCGGACGACTCAATGTAGTGATCATACAAGTACTCCATGTTTGAATCTATTGCTTCAAAGAAGGGAGAAAGAAATATCAAAATTTAGCACGGGCATTTCACCAAACACTTGTCGGGCTTAGTGACCCCAGGGACTATCGGGGAACGCAGTATTTCAAAAAAATTACCTACGATCACGCAAGATCTATCTAGGAGATGCATATCAATGAGCGGGGAGAGTGTGTCCATGTACCCTCGTAGACCAAAAGAGGAAGCGTTTTAGTAACGTGGTTGATGTAGTCGAACGTCTTCGCGATCCAACCGATCCAAGTACCGAACGGATGGCACCTTCGTGATCAGCACACGTTCAGCTCAGTGACATACCTCGTACTCTTGATCCAGCTGAGGCTGAGGGAGAGTTCCATCAGCACGATGGCGTGGTGACGGTGATGATGAAGTTACCAACGCAGGGCTTTGCCTAAGCACTACAACGATATGACCGAGGTGTGTAACTATGGAGGGGGCATTGCACACGGCTAAAAGATCAACTTGTGTGTCTATGGGGTGCCCCCTGGCCACGTATATAAAGGAGGGGAGGGAAGAGGTGGCCGGCCCTAAGGGGGCGCGCCAGGTGTGGGGAATCCTACTAGGACTCCCTAGTCCAAGTAGGATTCCTCTCCTCTTTCCTATTCCTAGTAGGAGAAGGAGGGAAGGAAAGGGCCCCCCAACCCTAACCCAATTTGCATTGGGCTTGGGGGCACGCGCCACTCCCTGGCCGGCCTCCTCTCTTCCACCACTAGGCCCATGAGGCCCAATAACTTCCCGGGGGGTCCGGTAACCCCCGGTACTCCGAAACTCATCCGAAACGGCCCGAACCATTCTGGTGTCCGAATGTAACCTTCCTATTTATGAATCTTTATGGCTCGACCATTTCGAGACTCCTCGTCATGTCCGTGATCTCATCCGGGACTCGGAACAACCTTCGGTCATCAAATCACATAACTCATAATACAAATCATCATCGAACGTTAAGCGTGCGGACCCTACGGGTTCGAGAACTATGTAGACATGATCGAGACACATATCCAGTCAGTAACCAATAGCGGAACCTGGATGCTCATATTGGTTCCTACATATTCTACGAAGATCTTTATCGGTCAAACCACATAACAACATACATTGTTCCCTTTGTCATCGGTATGTTACTTGCCCGAGATTCGATCGTCGGTATTGATGGGGAACGTAGTAATTTCAAAAAAATTCCTACGCACACGCAAGATCATGGTGATGCATAGCAACGAGAGGGGAGAGTGTGATCTACATACCCTTGTAGACCGACAGCGGAAGCGTTAGCACAACGCGGTTGATGTAGTCGTACGTCTTCACGGCCCGACCGATCAAGCACCGAAACTACGGCACCTCCGAGTTCTAGCACACGTTCAGCTCGATGACGATCCCCAGACTCCGGTCCAGCAAAGTGTCGGGGAAGAGTTCCGTCAGCACGACGATGTGGTGACGATCTTGATGTACTACCGTCGCGGGGCTTCGCCTAAGCACCGCTACAATATTATCGAGGATTATGGTGGAAGGGGGCACCGCACACGGCTAAGAATATGATCACGTGGATCAACTTGTGTGTCTAGGGGTGCCCCCTGCCCCCGTATATAAAGGAGCAGGGGGAGGTGCGGCCGGCCAGGAGGAGGGCGCGCCAGGAGGAGTCCTACTCCCACCGGGAGTAGGATTCCCCCCTTTCCTAGTTGGAATAGGATTCAGGAGGGGAAAGAGGAGAGAGAGAAGGAAGGGGGGCGCCGCCCCCCTCTCCTTGTCCTATTCGGACTAAGGGGGGAGGGGCGCGCGGCCCAGCCCTGGCCACCTCTCCTCTCTTCCCCTAAATCCCACTAAGACCCATATACCTCCCGGGGGGTTCCGGTAACCTCCCGGTACTTCGGTAAAATCCCGATTTCACCCGGAACACTTCCGATATCCAAATATAGGCTTCCAATATATCAATCTTTATGTCTCGACCATTTCGAGACTCCTCGTCATGTCCGTGATCACATACGGGACTCCGAACAAACTTTGGTACATCAAAATGCATAAACTCATAATATAACTGTCATCAAAACCTTAAGCGTGCGGACCCTACGGGTTCGAGAACAATGTAGACATGACCGAGACACGTCTCCGGTCAATAACCAATAGCGGAACCTGGATGCTCATATTGGCTCCCACATATTCTACGAAGATCTTTATCGGTCAGACCGCATAACAACATACGTTGTTCCCTTTGTCATCGGTATGTTACTTGCCCGAGATTCGATCGTCGGTATCTCAATACCTAGTTCAATCTCGTTACCGGCAAGTCTCTTTACTCGTTTCGTAATACATCATCTTGCAACTAACTCATTAGTTGTAATGCTTGCAAGGCTTATGTGATGTGCATTACCGAGAGGGCCCAGAGATACCTCTCCGACAATCGGAGTGACAAATCCTAATCTCGAAATACGCCAACCCAACATGTACCTTTGGAGACACCTGTAGAGCTCCTTTATAATCACCCAGTTACGTTGTGACGTTTGGTAGCACACAAAGTGTTCCTCCGGCAAACGGGAGTTGCATAATCTCATAGTCATAGGAACATGTATAAGTCATGAAGAAAGCAATAGCAACATACTAAACGATCGGGTGCTAAGCTAATGGAATGGGTCATGTCAATCACATCATTCTCCTAATGATGTGATCCCATTAATCAAATGACAACATGTCTATGGTTAGGAAACATAACCATCTTCGATTAACGAGCTAGTCAAGTAGAGGCATACTAGTGACGTTTGGTTTGTCTATGTATTCACACAAGTATTATGTTTCCGGATAATACAATTCTAGCATGAATAATAAACATTTATCATGATATAAGGAAATAAAATAATAACATTATTATTGCCTCTAGGGCATATTTCCTTCAGTCTCCCACTTGCACTAGAGTCAATAATCTAGATTACACAGTAATGATTCTAACACCCATGGAGCTTTGGTGCTGATCATGTTTTGCTCGTGGAAGAGGCTTAGTCAACGGGTCTGCTATATTCAGATCCGTATGTATCTTGCAAATCTCTATGTCTCCCACCTGGACTAGATCCCGGATGGAATTGAAGCGTCTCTTGATGTGCTTGGTTCTCTTGTGAAATCTGGATTCCTTTGCCAAGGCAATTGCACCAGTATTGTCACAAAAGATTTTCATTGGACCCGATGCACTAGGTATGACACCTAGATCGGATATGAACTCCTTCATCCAGACTCCTTCGTTTGCTGCTTCCGAAGCAGCTATGTACTCCGCTTCACATGTAGATCCCGCCACAACGCTTTGTTTAGAACTGCACCAACTGACAGCTCCACCGTTTAATGTAAACACGTATCCGGTTTGCGATTTAGAATCGTCCGGATCAGTGTCAAAGCTTGCATCAACGTAACCATTTATGATGAGCTCTTTGTCACCTCCATATATGAGAAACATATCCTTAGTCCTTTTCAGGTATTTCAGGATGTTCTTGACCGCTGTCCAGTGATCCACTCCTGGATTACTTTGGTACCTCCCTGCTAGACTTATAGCAAGACACACATCAGGTCTGGTACACAGCATTGCATACATGATAGAGCCTATGGCTGAAGCATAGGGAACATCTTTCATTTTCTCTCTATCTTCTGCATTGGTCGGGGATTGAGTCTTACTCAATTTCACACCTTGTAACACAGGCAAGAATCCTTTCTTTGCTTGATCCATTTTGAACTTCTTCAAAACTTTGTCAAGGTATGTGCTTTGTGAAAGTCCAATTAAGCGTCTTGATCTATCTCTATAGATCTTAATGCCCAATATGTAAGCAGCTTCACCGAGGTCTTTCATTGAAAAACTCTTATTCAAGTATCCTTTTATGCTATCCAGAAATTCTATATCATTTCCGATTAGCAATATGTCATCTACATATAATATCAGAAATGCTACAGAGCTCCCACTCACTTTCTTGTAAATACAGGCTTCTCCAAAAGTCTGTACAAAACCAAATGCTTTGATCACACTATCAAAGCGTTTATTCCAACTCCGAGAGGCTTGCACCAGTCCATAAATGGATCGCTGGAGCTTGCACACTTTGTTAGCTCCCTTTGGATCGACAAAACCTTCCGGCTGCATCATATACAACTCTTCTTGCAGAAATCCATTCAGGAATGCAGTTTTGACATCCATTTGCCAAATTTCATAATCATAAAATGCGGCAATTGCTAACATGATTCGGACAGACTTAAGCATCGCTACGGGTGAGAAGGTCTCATCGTAGTCAATCCCTTGAACTTGCCGAAAACCTTTTGCGACAAGTCGAGCTTTGTAGACAGTAATATTACCGTCAGCGTCAGTCTTCTTCTTGAAGATCCATTTATTCTCAATTGCTTGCCGATCATTGGGCAAGTCAACCAAAGTCCATACTTTGTTCTCATACATGGATCCCATCTCAGATTTCATGGCTTCAAGCCATTTTGCGGAATCTGGGCTCACCATCGCTTCTTCATAGTTCGTAGGTTCATCATGATCTAGTAGCATGACTTCCAGAACAGGATTACCATACCACTCTGGCGCGGATCTTACTCTGGTTGATCTACGAGGTTCAGTAGTATCTTGTTCTGAAGTTTCATGATCATTATCATTAGCTTCCTCACTAATTGGTGTAGGTGTCACAGAAACTGGTTTCTGTGATGTACTACTTTCCAATAAGGGAGCAGGTACAGTTACCTCGTCAAGTTCTACTTTCCTCCCACTCACTTCTTTCGAGAGAAACTCCTTCTCTAGAAAGTTTCCGAATTTAGCAACAAAAGTCTTGCCTTCGGATCTGTGATAGAAGGTGTATCCAATAGTTTCCTTTGGATATCCTATGAAGACACATTTCTCCGATTTGGGTTCGAGCTTATCAGGTTGAAGTTTTTTCACATAAGCATCGCAGCCCCAAACTTTCAGAAACGACAACTTTGGTTTCTTGCCAAACCACAGTTCATATGGCGTCGTCTCAACGGATTTTGATGGTGCCCTATTTAACGTGAATGCGGCCGTCTCTAGAGCATATCCCCAAAACGATAGCGGTAAATCAGTAAGAGACATCATAGATCGCACCATATCTAGTAAAGTACGATTACGACGTTCGGACACACCATTACGCTGTGGTGTTCCGGGTGGCGTGAGTTGCGAAACTATTCCACATTGTTTTAAATGTACACCAAACTCGTAACTCAAATATTCTCCTCCACGATCAGATCGTAGGAATTTTATTTTCTTGTTACGATGATTTTCAACTTCACTCTGAAATTCTTTGAACTTTTCAAATGTTTCAGACTTATGTTTCATTAAGTAGATATACCCATATCTGCTTAAGTCATCTGTGAAGGTGAGAAAATAACGATATCCGCCACGAGCCTCAACATTCATCGGACCACATACATCTGTATGTATGATTTCCAATAAATCTGTTGCTCTCTCCATAGTACCGGAGAACGGTGTTTTTGTCATCTTACCCATAAGGCACGGTTCGCAAGTACCAAGTGATTCATAATCAAGTGGTTCCAAAAGCCCATCAGTATGGAGTTTCTTCATGCGCTTTATACCGATATGACCCAAACGGCAGTGCCACAAATAAGTTGCACTATCATTATCAACTCTGCATCTTTTGGTTTCAACACTATGAATATGTGTGTCACTACTATCGAGATTTAATAAGAATAGACCACTCTTTAAGGGTGCATGACCATAAAAGATATTACTCATGTAAATAGAACAACCATTATTCTCTGATTTAAATGAATAACCGTCTCGCATCAAACAAGATCCAGATATAATGTTCATGCTTAACGCTGGCACCAAATAACAATTATTTAGGTCTAATACTAATCCCGAAGGTAGATGTAGAGGTAGCGTGCCGACTGCGATCACATCGACTTTGGAACCATTTCCCACGCGCATCGTCACCTCGTCCTTAGCCAATCTTCGCTTAATCCGTAGTCCCTGTTTCGAGTTGCAAATATTAGCAACAGAACCAGTATCAAATACCCAGGTGCTACTGCGAGCATTAGTAAGGTACACATCAATAACATGTATATCACATATACCTTTGTTCACCTTGCCATCCTTCTTATCCGCCAAATACTTGGGGCAGTTCCGCTTCCAGTGACCAGTCTGCTTGCAGTAGAAGCACTCAGTTTCAGGCTTAGGTCCAGGTTTGGGTTTCTTCTCTTGAGTAGCAACTTGCTTGCTGTTCTTTTTGAAGTTCCCCTTCTTCTTCCCTTTGCCCTTTTTCTTGAAACTAGTGGTCTTGTTGACCATCAACACTTGATGCTCCTTCTTGATTTCTACCTCCGCAGCTTTCAGCATTGCGAAGAGCTCAGGAATAGTCTTATTCATCCCTTGCATATTATAGTTCATCACGAAGCTCTTGTAGCTTGGTGGCAGTGATTGGAGAATTCTGTCAATGACGCAATCATCTGGAAGATTAACTCCCAATTGAATCAAGTGATTATTATACCCAGACATTTTTAGTATATGCTCACTGATAGAACTGTTCTCCTCCATCTTGCAGCTATAGAACTTACTGGAGACTTCATATCTCTCAATCCGGGCATTTGCTTGAAATATTAACTTCAACTCCTGGAACATCTCATATGCTCCATGACGTTCAAAACGTCGTTGAAGTCCCGATTCTAAGCCGTAAAGCATGGCACACTGAACTATCGAGTAGTCATCAGCTTTGCTCTGCCAGACGTTCATAACATCTGGTGTTGCTCCAGCAGCAGGCCTGGCACCCAGCGGTGCTTCCAGGACGTAATTCTTCTGTGCAGCAATGAGGATAATCCTCAAGTTACGGACCCAGTCCGTGTAATTGCTACCATCATCTTTCAACTTTGCTTTCTCAAGGAACGCATTAAAATTCAACGGAACAACAGCACGGGCCATCTATCTACAATCAAACATAAACAAGCAAGATACTATCAGGTACTAAGTTTCATGATAAATTTAGGTTCAATTAATCATATTACTTAAAGAACTCCCACTTAGATAGACATCCCTCTAATCCTCTAAGTGATTACGTGATCCAAATCAACTAAACCATGTCCGATCATCACGTGAGATGGAGTAGTTTCATTGGTGAACATCACTATGTTGATCATATCTACTATATGATTCACGCTCGACCTTTCGGTCTCCGTGTTCCGAGGCCATATCTGTATATGCTTGGCTCGTCAAGTATAACCTGAGTATTCCGCGTGTGCAACTGTTTTGCACCCGTTGTATTTGAACGTAGAGCCTATCACACCCGATCATCACGTGGTGTCTCAGCACGAAGAACTTTCGCAACGGTGCATACTCAGGGAGAACACTTCTTGATAATTAGTGAGAGATCATCTTATAATGCTACCGTCAATCAAAGCAAGATAAGATGCATAAAAGATAAACATCACATGCAATCAATATAAGTGATATGATATGGCCATCATCATCTTGTGCTTGTGATCTCCATCTTCGAAGCACCGTCGTGATCACCATCGTCACCGGCGCGACACCTTGATCTCCATCGTAGCATCGTTGTCGTCTCGCCAATCTTATGCTTCCACGACTATCGCTACCGCTTAGTGATAAAGTAAAGCATTACAGCGCGATTGCATTGCATACAATAAAGCGACAACCATATGGCTCCTGCCAGTTGCCGATAACTCGGTTACAAAACATGATCATCTCATACAATAAAATTTAGCATCATGTCTTGACCATATCACATCACAACATGCCCTGCAAAAACAAGTTAGACGTCCTCTACTTTGTTGTTGCAAGTTTTACGTGGCTGCTACGGGCTTAAGCAAGAACCAATCTTACCTACGCATCAAAACCACAACGATAGTTTGTCAAGTTGGTGTTGTTTTAACCTTCGCAAGGACCGGGCGTAGCCACACTCGGTTCAACTAAAGTTGGAGAAACTGTCACCCGCTAGACACCTTTGTGCAAAGCACGTCGGGAGAACCGGTCTCGCGTAAGCGTACGCGTAATGTCGGTCCGGGCCGCTTCGTCCAACAATACCGACGAACCAAAGTATGACATGCTGGTAAGCAGTATGACTTATATCGCCCACAACTCACTTGTGTTCTACTCGTGCATATAACATCAACACATAAAACCTAGGCTCTGATACCACTGATGGGGAACGTAGTAATTTCAAAAAAATTCCTACGCACACGCAAGATTATGGTGATGCATAGCAACAAGAGGGGAGACTGTGATCTACATACCCTTGTAGACCGACAGCGGAAGCATTAGCACAAAACGGTTGATGTAGTCGTACGTCTTCACGGCTCGACCGATCAAGCACCGAAACTACGGCACCTCCGAGTTCTAGCACACGTTTAGCTCGATGACGATCCCCGGACTTCGATCCAGCAAAGTGTCGGGGAAGAGTTCCGTCAGCACGACGGTGTGGTGACGATCTTGATGTACTATCGTCGCAGGGCTTCGCCTAAGCACCGCTACAATATTATCGAGGATTATGGTGGAAGGGGGCACCGCACACGGCTAAGAATATGATCACGTGGATCAACTTATGTGTCTAGGGGTGCCCCCTGCCCCCGTATATAAAGGAGCAGGGGAGGTGCGGCCGGCCAGGAGGAGGGCGCGCCAGGAGGAGTCCTACTCCCACCGGGAGTAGGATTCCCCCCTTTCCTAGTTGGAATAGGATTCGGGAGGGGGAAAGAGGAGAGAGAGAAGGAAGGGGGGCGCCGCCCCCCTCTCCTTGTCCTATTCGGACTAAGGGGGGAGGGCCACGCGGCCCAACCCTGGCCACCTCTCCTCTCTTCCGCTAAAGCCCACTAAGGCCCATATACCTCCCGGGGGGTTCCGGTAACCTCCCGATACTCCGGTAAAATCCTAGTTTCACCCGGAACACTTCCGATATCCAAATATAGGCTTCCAATATATCAATCTTTATGTCTCGACCATTTTGAGACTTCTCGTCATGTCCGTGATCACATCCGGGACTCCGAACAAACTTCGGTACATCAAAATGCATAAACTCATAATATAACTGTCATCAAAACCTTAAGCGTGCGGACCCTACGGGTTCGAGAACAATGTAGACATGACCGAGACACGTCTCCGGTCAATAACCAATAGCGGAACCTAGATGCTCATATTGGCTCCCACATATTCTACGAAGATCTCTATCGGTCAGACCGCATAACAACATACCTTGTTCCCTTTGTCATCGGTATGCTACTTGCCCGAGATTCGATCGTCGGTATCTCAATACCTAGTTCAATCTCATTACCGGCAAGTCTCTTTACTCATTTTGTAATACATCATCTTGCAACTATCTCATTAGTTGTAATGCTTGCAAGGCTTATGTGATGTGCATTACCGAGAGGGCCCAGAGATACCTCTCCGACAATCGGAGTGACAAATCCTAATCTCGAAATACGCCAACCCAACATGTACCTTTGGAGACACCTGCAGAGCTCCTTTATAATCACCCAGTTACGTTGTGACGTTTGGTAGCACACAAAGTGTTGCTCCGGCAAACGGGAGTTGCATAATCTCATATTCATAGGAACATGTATAAGTCATGAAGAAAGCAATAGCAACATACTAAACGATGGGGTGCTAAGCTAATGGAATGGGTCATGTCAATCACATCATTCTCCTAATGATGTGATCCCATTAATCAAAACACATATCTATGGTTAGGAAACATAACCATCTTCGATTAATGAGCTAGTCAAGTAGAGGCATACTAGTGACGTTTGGTTTGTCTATGTATTCCCACAAGTATTATGTTTCCGGATAATACAATTCTAGCATGAATAATAAACAATTATCATGATATAAGGAAATAAAATAATAACATTATTATTGCCTCTAGGGCATATTTCCTTCAGGTATCATCATACCTAGTTCAATCTCGTCACCGGCAAGTCTCTTTACTCGTTCCGTAATGCGTCATCCTGTGGCTAAGTCATTAGACACATTGCTTGCAAGGCTCATAGTGATGTGCATTACCAAGAGGGCCCAGAGATACCTCTCCGATACACGGAGTGACAAATCCTAATCTTGATCTATGCCAACTCAACAAACACCATCGGAGACACCTGTAGAGCATCTTTATAATCACCCAGTTACGTTGTGACGTTTGATAGCACACAAGGTGTTCCTCCGGTATCCGGGAGTTGCATAATCTCATAGTCTGAGGAACATGTATAAGTCATGAAGAAAGCAATAGCAGAAAAACTAAACGATCATTATGCTAAGCTAACGGATGGGCCTTGTCCATCACATCATTTTCTAATGATGTGATCCCGTTCATCAAAGGACAACACATGTCTATGGCTAGGAAACTTAACCATCTTTGATTACCGAGCTAGTCAAGTAGAGGCATACTAGGGACACTCTGTTTGTCTATGTATTCACACATGTACTAAGTTTCCGGTTAATACAATTCTAGCATGGATAATAAACATTTATCATGATATAAGGAAATATAAATAACAACTCTATTATTGCCTCTAGGGCATATTTCCTTAAGTCTCCCACTTGCACTAGAGTCAATAATCCAGATTACATAGTAATGATTCTAACACCCATGGAGTCTTGGTGCTGATCATGTTTTGCTCGTGAGAGAGGCTTAGTCAATGGGTCTGCAACATTCAGATCCGTATGTATCTTGCAAATCTCTATGTCTACCTCCTTGACTTGATCGCGGATGGAATTGAAGCATCTCTTGATGTGCTTGGTTCTCTTGTGAAATCTGGATTCCTTTGCCAAGGCAATTGCACCAGTATTGTCACAAAAGATTTTCATTGGACCCGATGCACTAGGTATTACACCTAGATCGGATATGAACTCCTTCATCCAGACTCCTTCATTTGCTGCTTCCGAAATAGCTATGTACTCTGCTTCACACGTAGATCCCGCCAAGACACTCTGCTTAGAACTGCACCAACTGACAGCTCCACCATTCAATAAAAATATGTATCTGATTTGTGACTTAGAGTCATTCGGATCAGTGTCAAAGCTTGCATTGACGTAACTGTTTACGACGAGCTCTTTGTCACCTCCATAAACGTGAAACATATCCTTAGTCCTTTTCAGGTATTTCAGGATGTTCTTGACCGTTGTCTAGTGACCCACTCCTGGATTACTTTGGTACCTCCCTGCTAAACTAATAGCAAGGCACACATCAGGTCTGGTACACAACATTGCATACATGATAGAACCTATGGCTGAGGCATAGGGAATGACTTTCATTTTCTCTATATCTTCTGTAGTGGTCGGGCATTGAGTCTGACTCAACTTCACACCTTGTAACACAGGAGAGAACCCTTTATTTGACCGATCCATTTTGAACTTCTTCAAAACTTTATCAAGGTATGTGCTTTGTGAAAGTCCAATTAAGCGTCTCGATCTATCTCTATAAATCTTGATGCCCAATATATAAGCATCTTCACCGAGGTCTTTCATTGAAAAATTCTTATTCAAGTATCCTTTTGTGCTATTCAGAAATTCAGTATCATTTCCGAGCAACAATATGTCATCCACATATAATATCAGAAATGCTACGGAGCTCCCACTCACTTGTAAATACAGGCTTCTCCAAAAGTCTGTATAAAACCATATGCTTTGATCACACTATCAAAGCGTATATTCCAACTCTGAGAGGCTTGCACCAGTCCATAAATGGATTGCTGGAGCTTGCACACTTTGTTAGCACATTTTGGATCGACAAAACCTTCTAGTTGCGTCATATACAACTCTTCTTTGAGATATCCATTAAGGAATGCAGTTTTGACATCCATTTGCCAAATTTCACAATCATAAAATGCGGCAATTGCTAACATGATTCAGACAGACTTAAGCATCGCTACAGGTGAGAAGGTATCATCGTAGTCAACTCCTTGAACTTGCCAAAAACCTTTCGCAACAAGTCGAGCTTTGTAGACAGTAATATTACCGCCAACGTCAGTCTTCTTCTTGAAGATCCATTTATTCTCTATTGCTTGCCGATCATCAAGCAAGTCAACCAAAGTTCACACTTTGTTCTCATACATGGATCCCATCTCAAATTTCATGGCCTCAAGCCATTTTGCGGAATCTGGGCTCATCATCGCTTCCTCATAGTTCGTAGGTTCATCATGGTCAAGTAACATGACCTCCAAAACTGGATTACCATACCACTCTGGTGCGGATCTTGCTCTGGTTGACCTACGAGGTCTGGTAGTAACTTGATTAGAAGTTTCATGGTCATCATCATTAGCTTCCTCACTAATTGGTGTAGGAATCACTGGAACTGATTTATGTGATGATATACTTTCCAATAAGGGAGAAGGTACAATTACCTCATCAAGTTCTACTTTCCTCCCACTCACTTCTTTCGAGAGAAACTCCTTCTCTAGAAAGGATCCATTCTTTGCAATGAATATCTTGCCTTTGAATCTATGATAGAAGGTGTACCCAACAATCTCCTTTGGATATCCTATGAAGACACATTTCTCCGATTTGGATTCGAGCTTATCAGGTTGAAGATTTTTCACATAAGCATCGCAGCCCCAAACTTTAAGAAACGACAACTTGGGTTTCTTGCCAAACCACAGTTCATATGGTGTCGTCTCAACGGATTTCGATGGTGCCTTATTTAACGTGAATGCAGCCATCTCTAAAGCATAACCCCAAAACGATAGCGATAAATCAGTACGAGACATCATAGATCGCACCATATCTAATAAAGTACGATTACGACATTCGGACACACCATTACGCTGTGGTGTTCTAGGTGGCGTAAGATGTGAAACTATTCCACATTGTTTCAAATGAAGACCAAATTCGTAACTCAAATATTCACCTCCATGATCAGACCATAGAAACTTAATTTTCTTGTTACGGTGATTTTGCACTTCACTCTGAAATTCTTTGAACTTTTCAAATGTTTCGGACTTATGTTTCATCAAGTTGATATACCCATATCTGCTCAAATCATCGGTGAAGGTCAGAAAGTGACGACACCTGCCGCGAGCATCAACACTCATCGGACTGCATATGTCAGTATGTATTATTTCCAATAAGTCTGTTGCTCGCTCCATTGTTCCGGAGAACGGAGTCTTAGTCATCTTGCCCATGAGGCATGGTTCGCAAGCATCAAGTGATTCATAATCAAGTGGTTCCAAAAGCCCATTAGCATGGAGTTTCTTCATGCGCTTTACACCAATATGACCTAAACAGTAGTGCCACAAATAAGTTGCACTATCATTATTAAACTTATATCTTTTGGCTTCAATACTATGAATATGTGTATCACTACTATCGAGATTCAATAAAAATAGACCACTCATCAAGGGTGCATGACCATAAAAGATATTACTCATATAAATAGAACAACCATTATTCTCTTATTTAAATGAATAACTGTCTCGCATCAAAACAAGATCCAGATATAATGTTCATGCTTAATGCTGGCACCAAATAACAATTATTCAGGTCTAAAACTAATCCCGAAGGTAGATGTAGAGGTAGTGTGCCGACTGCGATCACATCGACTTTGGAACCATTTCCCACGCGCATCGTCATCTCGTCCTTAGCCAATCTTCGCTTAATCCGTAGCCCGTGTTTCCAGTTGCAAATGTGAGCAACAGAACCAGTATCAAATACCCAGACGCTACTGCGAGCATTAGTGAAGTACACATCAATAACATGCATATCAAATATACCTTTAACGTTGCCATCCTTCTTATCCGCCAAATAATTGGGACAGTTCCGCTTCCAGTGACCAGTCCCTTTGCAGTAGAAGCACTCAGTCTCAGGCTTAGGTCCAAACTTGGGTTTCTTCACTTGAGCAGCAACTTGCTTGTCGTTCTTCTTGAAGTTCCCACTACTAGGGAAAAGCCTAGCAGCAGCACGGGTTTTGGGTGTATCAGTAGCGTGGGTTCCCGCGCTACTGATACGGCGCCACAGCTAACTTGTAGCAGTAGCGCGTGTTGACACATGCTACTGCTATACATGGTTAGCTGTAGCATGCGTTGCAAACAACGCTACTGCTAATTAGCTGTAGCGGGTCTAATATCCCGCGCTACTGCTATTACTTTCAAAAACAAAACAAAAAAATCTTGATCCCGTGCATGTTGTCAATGGTAGCAGTGGTTCGATCTAGCGATGGTTGGCGTCGCAGGAGGCATGAACGGACAGCGAAAGACCAGATCCAGCAGTGGCTGTTGGAGAGGGCCCGTGTCTATGGCGGAGCCAGGCAGCGGCGTGGGGCTCCTCTTGCTGACCATGCTAGATAGCTCCGGGTCGTCCATGGCGACGACCTGCATGGGCATGGACATGGGAGGGTGAGTCAAACCAGAGGAAGAGAGAGGAAAGGAAAACCGAGGGAGAGAGGAAGGTGATGTAGGGAGCAGCGGAGCTAGTCACCGGTGGTGAGGTTCTCCAGTGTGGTGGCGCGGGGCGGCGGCCTCCTAGACATCGGTGGAAGACCGACGAGCTCCTAAACACCGGTGGCGCAAGGCGGTGGCCTCTTTCAGTGCCACGAAGATGGATGGGTGCATGGGCAAGAGGTCCATGTGAGAGCGTATGGAAAGTGAGAGGAGAGAATGGTGGAAGAGAGGAGGGATTTGGGCGAGGAGATGGGGATTCGGCCAAAGATATGGTGACTTCACCTACCTCGTACTTAGCAGTAGCAAGGGGTATAAAACCGCGCTACTACTATCAACTTAGTAGTAGCGCGGGTTTATACCCCTCGCTACTACTATGGCATGTGTCGGGGAGCACGGTAGAGACCGCTTAGTAGTAGCGAGGGTTAAAAACCCGCGCTACTACTATCAACTTAGTAGTAGCGAGGGATTCTTTTTGTGTCGCGCTGCTGCTAAGATTCTGTGTATAAGGTTTTCCCTAGTAGTGTCCCCTTCTTCCCTTTGCCCTTCTTCTTGAAACTAGTGGTCTTGTTGACCATCAACACTTGATGCTCCTTCTTGATTTCTACCTCCGCAGCTTTTAGCATTGCGATGAGCTCGGGAATTGTCTTATCCATACCTTGCACATTATAGTTCATCACGAAGCTTTTGTAACTTGGTGGTAGTGATTGAAGAACTCTGTCAATGACACTATCATCAGGAAGATTAACTCCCAGTTGAGTCAAGTGGTTGTGGTACCCAAACATTCTGAGTATATGTTCACTGACAGAACTATTCTCCTCCATCTTGCAGCTATAGAACTTATTGGAGACTTCATATCTCTCAATCTGGGCATTTGCTTGAAATATTAACTTCAACTCCTGAAACATCTCATATGCTCCATGACGTTCAAAACGTCGTTGAAGTCCCTATTCTAAGCCATAAAGCATGGCACACTGAACTATCAAGTAGTCATCAACTTTGCTCTGCCAGACGTTCATAACATCTGGAGATGCTCCTGCAGCGGGCTTTGCACCTAGCGGTGCTTCCAGGACGTAATTCTTCTATGCAGCAATGAGGATAATCCTCAAGTTACGAACCCAGTACGTGTAGTTGCTACCATCATCTTTCAACTTAGCTTTCTCTAGGAACGCGTTAAAATGCAAAGGAACAGTAGCACGGGCCATTTATCTACAACAACATAGACATGCAAAATACTATCAGGTACTAAGTTCATGATAAATTAAAGTTCAATTAATCATATTACTTAAGAACTCCCACTTAGATAGACATCCCTCTAGTCATATAAATGATCACGTGATCCATATCAACTAAACCATCTCCGATCATCACATGAGATGGAGAAGTTTTCAATGGTGAACATCACTATGTTGATCATATCTACTATATGATTCATGCTCGACCTTTCGGTCTCAGTGTTCCGAGGCCATATCTGCATATGCTAGGATCATCAAGTTTAACCTGAGTATTCTGCTTGTACAAAACTGGCTTGCACCCGTTGTATGTGAATGTAGAGCTTATCATACCCGATCATCACATGGTGTCTCGGCACGACAAACTGTAGCAACGATGCATACTCAGGGAGAACACTTGTACCTTGAAATTGAGTAAGAGATCATCTTATAATGCTACCGTCGTACTAAGCAAAATAAGATGCATAAAGGATAAACATCACATGCAATCAAAATAAGTGATATGATATGGCCATCATCATCTTGTGCCTTTGATCTCCATCTCCAAAGCACCATCATGATCACCATCGTCGCCGGCTTGACTCCTTGATCTCCATCGTAGCATCGTTGTCTTCTCGCCAACTATTGCTTCTACGACTATCGCTACCGCTTAGTGATAAAGTAAAGCAATTACATGGCGATTGCATTTCATACAATAAAGTGACAACCATATGGCTCCTGCCAGTTGCCGATAACTTTTACAAAACATGATCATCTCATACAACAATTTATATCATCACGTCTTGACCATATCACATCACAACATGCCCTACAAAAACAAGTTAGATGTCCTCTAGTTTGTTGTTGCAAGTTCTACGTGGCTGCTACGGGCCTCTAGCAAGAACCGTTCTTACCTACGCATTAAAACCACAATGATTTCGTCAACGCACGGCACCTTTGCGATCAGCACACGTTCAGCTCGGTGACGTCCCTCGTACTCTTGATCCAGCTGAGACCGAGGGAGAGTTCCATCAGCACGACGGCGTGGTGACAGTGATGATGAAGTTACCGATGCAAGGCTTCGCCTAAGCACTACAACGATATGACCGAGTTGTGTAACTGTGGAGGGGGGCACCGCACACGGCTAAAAGATCAACTTGTGTGTCTATGGGGTGCCCCTTGGCCACGTATATAAAGGAAGGGAGGGAAGAGGTGGCCGGCCCTAAGGGGGCGCGCCAGGTGTGGGGAATCCTACTAGGACTCCCTAGTCCAAGTAGGATTCCCCTCCTCTTTCCTATTCCTAGTAGGAGGAGGGAAGGAGAAGGAGGAGAGAAGGAAAGGGGGGCCACCCCACCCCCCCAACCCTAACCCAATTCGGATTGGGCTTGGGGGGCGCGCGCCACTCCTTGGCCGGCCTCCTCTCTTCCACCACTAGGCCCATGAGGCCCAATAACTTCTGGGGGGGGTCCGGTAACCCCCGGTACTCCGAAACTCACCCGAAACGACTCGAACCATTCCGGTGTCCGAATGTAACCTTCCAATATATGAATCTTTATGTCTGGACCATTTCAAGACTCCTCGTCATGTCTGTGATCTCATCCGGGACTCCGAACAATCTTCAGTCATCAAATCACATAACTCATAATACAAATCGTCATCGAACATTAAGCGTGCGGACCCTATGGGGTCGAGAACTATGTAGACATGACCGAGACACATCTCCGGTCAATAACCAATAGCGGAACCTGGGTGCTCATATTGGTTCCTACATATTCTACGAAGATCTTTATCGGTCAAACCGCATAACAACATACGTTGTTCCCTTTGTCATCGGTATGTTACTTGCCAGAGATTCGATCATTGGTATCATCATACCTAATTCAATCTCGTCACCGACAAGTCTCTTTACTCGTTCTGTAATGCATCATCCCGCAGCTAACTCATTAGGCACATTGCTTGCAAGGCCCATAGTGATGTGCATTATCGAGAGGGCCCAGAGATACCTCTCCGATACACGGAGTGACAAATCCTAATCTTGATCTATGCCAACTCAACAAACACCATCGGAGACATATGTAGAGCATCTTTATAATCACCCAGTTACATTGTGACGTTTGATAGCACACAAGGTGTTCCTCCGGTATTCGGGAGTTACATAATCTCATAGTTTGAGGAACATGTATAAGTCATGAAGAAAGCAATAGCAGAAAAACTAAACGATCATTATGCTAAGCTAACGGATGGGTCTTGTCCATCAAATGACAACACATTTCTATGGCTAGGAAACTTAACCATCTTTGATTAACGAGCTAGTCAAGTAGAGGCATACTAGGGATACTGTTTGTCTATGTATTCACACATGTACTAAGTTTCCAGTTAATACAATTCTAGCATGAATAATAAATATTTATCATGATATAAGGAAATATAAATAACAACTTTATTATTGCCTCTAGGGCATATTTTCTTCATGGACAGCATCCACATGGGCAGATGGTACCTATGCGGCGGACGAACAAGAGGTGGAACGGTGGCCTAGGCAAAGCGATGTGGCAACCGGGTGGAGCAGCGCAGGTTGCACAGGTCTGACAAAGGCTTGACGGACGACCGGGGTGATATAGTGACGTCATCGGGTAGGGAGGAAGTGGATGCAGAGCAAGGGGGTGGAGACGCGAGGCACTGGGTATGGTTTTGGGTAGGCCAAGGGTGTCGAAGTCCTACGTGGCGGAGGTTTGGACTCTAGCAAACCCCCCTGGTTTGCGGGAAACAGGCACGCGAAAGCATCGGCGAAACGATGGAGGATGACGTTGGATGATTTGTAGCGTCCGAACAACTCGGTCCGCAGGTGATTTGAGAGTCCGCTTTGAAGATGCCCTATGATATAAAATTTTGTACCGATGTCTAAGTTCACTTGTTGTGGAGGGATGCCGGCCTCTGAACAGGCACCTCTTATTCCCATCTCTTCCCGATGTATATATACTTGAGAATCAATAGAAACCAGGATTAATCATCCATTCACTTTGATTCAATCTCGTTTTTGCTCTTTCCCTCTTGCGGATTCTAGTTATGCTATCTCAGCTATTCGAAATCTAAAAATCTGTGTTTCAGTTTTGTCTTGATTGTGAGTTTTTCTTGTCATTTTATTACTTTAAAAAAGCAATTGTAAATAGTATCCGTGATAGCTAACATGGCTATAGCTCGGACCTCATCGCTAAGCTACAAAAAAATGCAATTTAAAACCTTGATAACCACACAGCTAACCACCAAAGGCCGCTCAAGTTCCTTCGTTCAATTTATGCACAAGGCCGGCAATTATTGACAAATAATAATTATATATTAGCAGAGCATATGTCTTTTACAGTGAATACACAATCCAAGCAAAGATGAAAAGATTCCAAGATCGCAAACAGCATGTGCCACGGTTAAAAAGGTCGTAAATTACAACATTTTCTCTTGTACTTTTTTCCGTGGCAGAAAAGTTGGCTTACAATGGCCTACAGTGGATGTTTACATTTGAACATAATAAAATGAAAAATTGAAAGCTCTCGCTGGAATTGTCCTACCTCGGTATCTTCACGACGCGTTGGCCTGGTGTTGGATTCCGGAGCTTCATTCAGCTTGTTTTGGTTGCGGCACAGTTGACAATCTAAGCCTTAAACAGATTAAAAAGAAATGTTATTATCAGCATAACATCGCACATCAAACAGGAAAACCAACAAACAAGATGAACTGCCAACATACTGTGAGTATCCACCCGACAAGTGGAGACACGCACATTGGCAGTCTCCCAACATAAAATAGGTTTTTGACCATTATTACTTTGCAAATGAATATGTTAGTAATACATTTAGAATAGTACTTGTCATGACAAACCATACTTCCAATGAAATGTTACTTTTGCTTTGATCAATCTATAATACATCATATATTTGTAAGTCAAAGCTAGAGAAGTTTGACTACAGCTTTCTAGGACGTCATATATTTCCAAATACAGGCAGTTAGTAGTAGGTAGCACAAGAGTACCTGAGGGGCTTTCTTTGAACGGTTGATGTTGATGCACGAGTGGCGGCAACTGGTGGGCCAGCAAGCTCAAGTGGCTTTTTAAAAATAAAAACAGAATCACAATTAATATCAAAATACAAGCAAATAATAGTGGAAGAAGCTAAATCACACCATGCATTTAGAGAACTAAAGCATTAAGAGCTAATGAGTATGCATAAATCTAAATACATATGAAAAAAGTTAAAAGGAAAAAGAATACCTCCAGCTCTTCCTCAGCCTTGCGCTTCAGATGATTATTACCATGAGAACTCAAATTACATGTTTGCCCCACGGTCCTTCCAGAACATCTTTCCAAAGATGATTCATGAACAGGAGGCACATGCTTATTGTCAGGCTTAGCTTGATATGATGCCAGCTCATCAAGCTCATCAACCACAGCCGGAGAGAAATTCACAGGATTATTTGCAGGAATCCCCTCAGCTTCCCTATGTAAACTATTGAAACAAATGTCCAGCCCATTTGTTGGAGCACCATTGCTTGAAGTAGATGGCATACTATTAGGTTGTGTAACTACATCCAACACAGCAATGTTCCCAGGAGCAGATGTACTTCCAAGAAAGTGCCCTGGAAGTTCATGCTCAAGGGATTCTGTGTGAAGATTTGAATGTCCATTCAAAATACTTTGGGTTTCTTTACTTGATACACTGGGGACCAACAAAGTACTTTGATAGCCACCAGAATGATCTAGGGCAGATTGAGGATCACTCCAACTTTCAGCGCCCGATGGATTTCCAACTTGACCATCAGCTGTAACAGCATTCCTAGAAACAGTGCGACTGCTCCTGGCTACTGTTCTGGAAGACCGAGGAGGGCGCACCCCACCAGGAAAAACAAACAAAGGGATATCTTTTCTTTTTACATGGGACACTTCAATATCCATTCCTTCTCTCCGATGTGCATAAGCAAGAACTGCGCTCTTAAACTCATTTACGATTCCTCTGATGTCAAATTGCTCAGCTTCTTGAGGTTGGGCGGTTTGTTTTCTCCAAAGACCCATGAAGTAAAAACTATGCAACGGCCTAGATCCATCTGAGAAATCTCTGGGATGCGGATGTGCAAGGAGCATCTCATGAGTATATCGTTCAAACTACATCAGCAGCGAAAATCACATATTAAAACACAGGCGGCACACATTACTAAGAAGAATGAAAGTTTTTTTTTCAGTTATTCACCTTTAATACAAGCGTCCGAAGGCGAGACTCTACCCAACCTTTCCAATTCCTGAGGTCATCTTCATTTCTTGCTGTGATACCAACCTCCAAATAATTTTTATATAATTCAAAAAATGGATATGGCTCGAATAAATCATCCCAGGTTGCTCTATTTTCATCTATTGCCTGCAGTTAATCATCAAGGGGATATCAAGTCTGATGCAAGACATAAATAGGTTCCATACATGTGAACTCAAAATAGAAGTTCTAAACATAAATTCAAAAAAGTTGCTACTGTATAAGTTAACATAAAAAACGCAAGCATTACATGCATACATTACAGTATGTTTTAATCAGATAATTAAAGTAAGATAACTCTACAGTAAAATGAATTTGCATAACTCTAAATACCAATATAACAAATACATATCCTGCATTAATAATTATTATTTAGACAGCAGAAATGGGGCGCTTCCATTAGCATTACAGATGCATTGAGATAAATGTCTTCTGAGGATAAAATCCACACTTTTAAGATCAATATGAATATATTACTACTAGACAGTAGATATCAGTAACATCACACCATTTGAATGCATGTTATGAATTTAATTACTGAATTCCTGTTAAATTATAAACAAATTATTCTGAAATAATAAGCACCTGGCAGATCTCGTATCCTCGTGTGAATTCTTGGACCATCACATACCTAGTACTAGTAGATACGTTATAACTAGAATTCATACAAGGATAGGCGGGTGTAATTATAGGCATCTGATGGCCCCTGTCTCTAAAGTTTCTTCTTGGATCCCAAACAGGGAGGCCAAGAGGACCCTCCTCAATATGGCAAAGTGTAACAGGGTTGGGCCACTTCCACTGGCTGTAGACTCTGAAAAAACGAGATATCAACATGCTGGGTGATGCATTTGGGTACAATTGACATATACGAGCAACAAGAATTGCCCAATTTATGCCACCCAAGAATCCCATAACCTGGACATGCAAGAAAATTTTGAGTATCAATTTCACATTCATAGACCATAATACTGATATAATGATATGCATATGCGCCGTAATGTAAACATGCAATCATGCACTGGACATAGTTAGCAGGGTGCTAAGTGTCTCCAGATGCTGCAATTTGTTTTACTTACCCAACCATATTTTATGTGCAACAGTATTTTAGAAATATCAGTAAACAGCTTAAGAAAATGCTAACTTTTTTGGTTCTCTTGTTTTCTTTACTTGTATTCTGTGTCCCATACTACCACAGTACTACTTGAATAGTTGACCCCTAAACAATATGAATGCTATTTCCATAGATCTATTAAGGCAGATAAATGGCAGACAATCAGACAAACATATTGTTACATTTGGTGTCAACTCTTGATTGAAACCAAATGGAACATAATGTCTTCTTTTAGAATGAAGCGAAATATTCTCTTGTTCTGTTGGCCTCCTTGTGTAAAGTTTCTGGTCTTTCCCTAAAAATGCATGTGCGTTCATACTTTAAAGCATACTCTTGCAGCGAGAAGAAACATACGTTTGAGTACACCCCACGGCGCTTCCCCCAGTATCTCATGAACCTTAAGGTTGTGCGAAAACTCTGGATTTGAGAAAACAAATAGGTTTTAGTCCATAGAATAATATTGACATGTTTACTTGAGAAACAGGCGACACATACCGGAATGTTCGGGACCAATCGTAAGATTTGATCAGTAACTCGACACCCATTTAAACTACGAACAGCCTGTTCATCAACATTGTGCAGTATGGAGTCCTGAGAAAGATCAAGATCCTGAAATGGAATCATGTAACATGATCAGGAATTCATATCAAACATCATCAGACCATGTTATGAAATGATTCACGAGCCAAACAAAACTAGGGAATAAAATGCTAAGCTCCATTTTACGGTCTTCCATTTTTTGAGGATGCAAATGCTTCCATTTCCTACTCATTTACTACAATGAGTACAATATAAATATAGCATACAGTACCGATATATTGTTTAAATAACAAAGCTGTAAAACAAAACTTACATCAGGAATAACCACATGTGCAAGGTTTGCATATAAAAGGTCAATAGACACCCCACAAAGTTTGAAACCCAAAACAGGCACATGAGCATCTGGTACTGGGTGTAATTCAGAAACTTCTGGCATCTCGGCTAGCATATCGTGAAGACACCTGAAGAAGTAGTCCTGCGAAAAATAAAATGCACATTGGACACAATAAGACTGATACCTTTGGAATTTTAGTAATAGATCCTCTTACATTTCGAGTTGCATGTCTTGGACCCACACATAGCGTGTCAATATCTGCGCCAGGACCGTGCACCTGTGCAATAAGCAACAGAATAAGTAGAATCACAACAGTAAATTTAGGTGACAAAGATAGAAAACCTCATAAAACAGCGACAGTATATATCTCTAGCAGTAAACCTAACTAAAACCACCAGACTCTGCTAGATGTACGCGTAATGACTCTTGCATCATTTGATAGGAAAAACATACAAAATAGGCAAAAAGCAAGAGAACACTGTAACAAGTAACGAGTAAGTATTTCTTTAGAAATAGGACTAGACAAGAAACGGCGCAACGGTGTACCCCAAGGCGGTATGAACCAAATGTGAAGATCTTAGCATTTGCTTCTTGCACAAACTGCTCGCCATAACCGCTCACCCTAGTGGCCTTCTTAATCCAAGTT
Source organism: Triticum aestivum (assembly GCF_018294505.1). Taxonomy (NCBI): domain Eukaryota; kingdom Viridiplantae; phylum Streptophyta; class Magnoliopsida; order Poales; family Poaceae; genus Triticum; species Triticum aestivum. The sequence goes on along the minus strand of NC_057803.1, from coordinate 556,769,717 downwards.
TTCACAGTCTGCCAGGATAAACAACGAGTCATCTTGAAACCGGTTTACCCAAATTATAATCCAAAATATAAGCACATCGGCAGAGTATGCTCAAACCTGGTCAAGTTTGCCTAAGACCTCTTCTCGCGAGACAGCCTCCTCTTGACTCTCATACAAGCCCGCATCAGCAAGAAACTGATCGACACCAATAACAACATATGAGCAGAACACATTAAACAGGAGAGCAACGGAAAATTCCAAAATGCTATCTGACACCCATATCACACACACACACACACACACACACACACACACACCTTTTCGACCTCGGCTGTCTGTACGACATCCTTCTCAGTTGGCCCGCCTAATGAGATTGGCTCGGAGACGCCAAGATAACCAGGATTGCTCTTCGCCATCAAGGCTCCCAAATTATTATTTATTTTATTTTTCAATGAAAGGTCGATTGTACAAGCTTTATATAAAAGCAAAGGGGAATGCTGGGGATACCAGCTTTACAAGGTAGAGTTCAATACAACACCAAAAATATATTACAGCAGTAGAATCAAACTGAGCCTACACGTCGCACTACCCTAGGACAGCAGAAGCAGACCGACTCCTTGTCTTCACCGGCGCCTGGCTGCTGGAGGGCCAGGCTCCACGGTTCAATCCTGGGAAACCCCCCCTGAGCGGCGGATCTAGACGGCGTGCCGGCCGAAACTGGTGGAGGGTCAGTGGAGTTTAACCGACGATGAGGCCGAACAGAGACGGCGACGGCCGCGACGCGTGGAATTGGGGGGTGAGGCGTCGGCGGCGGCGCTGAGCTACGGCGCGGCGGCAGGTCTAGGGCACAGCGGTCAGATTGGATTGGAGGCTGCGGGTCAGGAGAAGGGGGAGGCAATAAATATAGGCGGGGCGGCGGAGAGGGACGAAACCGTCGGGGAGATGGATTCCGACTCCGTTTCTAGCATGGAGGGCGCATAATTGATTTCAATCAATCGAAAATACAAAACAAACTGAGGGCGTGTTCGGGAGCGGATTGACTCCGGGGGAGCGCGGCGGCGGCGGCGGTGCTGCGGGTCCGGTACGGCGGCGCAGGCGGAATCCGGGAAGCTGCGGCGCGGAGGAGGATGGTGGACGGGGCGGGCGCCCGAGATGCGGACGATTCTCGCCGGAGATGGCTCGAGGCGACG